>NC_142956.1:18379119-18396619 GCF_046866305.1 Octopus bimaculoides
TATACATACATATATATATATAGATATACATATACATATATAGATATACATATACATATATAGATATACATATACATATATATATATATATATATATACACATATATATATATATATATATATACACATATATATATATATATATATATACACACATATATATATATATATATATATATACACACATATATATATATATATATATACACACATATATATATATATATATATATATATATATATATATACATATATATATGTATAATTACGTATGTGGAAAGTAGATTGTCTTTTTGAGAGGATAATATACCACAGTTATCAGTCACAAGGTTTATCTTCTGTATGAATGAGTCTGTGTTTCGTTAAGAGACCCATTTGAGAGAATGACTCACCACAGGTACCACAGTGATGTGGTTTCTCTCCTGTATGAATGAGTTTGTGAGTAGCTAGGTGATCGATTTGAGAGAATGACTTGTCACAGATATCACAGTGATGAGGTTTCTCTTCTGTATGAATACGTTTGTGTCTAGTCAACCCACTGCTTCCAGAGAATGATTTACCACAGATATCACAGTGATATGGTTTATCTCCTGTATAAAGACGTTTATGCATAGTTAAGGTGTCTGTACAAGAGAATGATTTATCATTCACATCACAGTGATATGGTTTCTCTTCTGTATGGATATAAACATGTATAGTCAGGTTATCATTCTCAGAGAATGATTGGTCAGAGGCATCACACTGGTGTGGTTTCTCTCCCGAATGAATGCGTTTATGCGTAGTTAAGTTACCTTTATGAGAGAAATATTTACCACAGATGTCACAATGATAAGGTTTTTCTCCTGTATGAATGCGTTTGTGTGTAGTTAAGATCCCATTCTGAGAAAAGGATTTCCCACAGACATCACAATGATATGGTTTCTCCCCTGTATGAATGGATTTGTGTCTAATTAAGTGGCTTCCTACAGAGAACGATTTCCCGCAGACATTGCAATCATACGGTTTTTCCCCTGTATGAATGTGTTTGTGTTCAGTTAGGCTGTTCCTTTGAGAGAATGATTTACCACAGATATCACAGAGAAATGGCTTCTCTCCAGTATGAACATGCTTGTGAATTATTAAGCTTTCTTTCTGGGAGAATGACTTACCACAGATATCACAAGGGTATGGTCTCTCTCCTGTATGAATACGTTTGTGTATAGCTAAGTTGCCATGGCCAGAAAATGATTTATCGCAGATGTCACAGTGATACGGTTTGTCTCCTGTATGAATTCGTTTATGTATTGTTAAGCCACCTGTCTCTGAGAATGATTTATCACAGATATCACAGCGATATGGTTTCTCTCCTGTATGAATGCGTTTGTGTATAGTTAAGCTGCCTTTTTGAGAGAATGACTTACCACAGACATCACAGTGATATGGTTTCTCTCCTGTATGAATGTATTTGTGAATATTGAAGTTACCCTTTTGAGAGAATGATTTTCCACAGATATCACAGTGATATGGTTTCTGTCCTGTATGAATGTATTTGTGTGTATTCAGGTTACCTTTTTGAGAGAATGATTTTCCACAGATATCACAACAGTACAGTGGTTTTCCTATATCTTTTGGTATTTCATCAAGGGACTCATTTTCTTCAAACTGTGATTCACATTTAATATTGTCCTCGCACAATTTGTCTTCCATAATTTTTCTGATATTTTTCTTCTTTATGTTCATATATTCTATTCCAAACAAATATTTGTTCGGTTACATCTCAATCAGCTGTGATAGAAGTCAATATTTGACAACGCTGCAAACCTCTTCGTAATCCAAGTTTATATATCTCAGGCACTGAATTTATTAACAAAATTTTGTTAATAATCTCAGCCAGAGGAAATAGTTCACAGTATTCTCTCACACAGATTTACAGAAACAGGATTATATCTATTTCTTTAATCTTGGTAAATGATGACAAATCCATGGTTAAAATATTCTGTAATTCTGAAATAACAGAGAAACAATAATAAACTAAAGAATATAGAAAAACATTGAAAAGCAACAGTGAAATTTGTTCGTTTCTGTAAGGATAAACAATAGATATAAACTTTTGCCTGAACGTGAAACAACATGCTTGCAAAGCCAGTTTTTTAACCACACAGGCAGGCCAGTCAAATTTTTAAAGCTAACACTTCAGTTATTGAATATGTAATTAAAATTCGATTTAGACGTTAAAAAATTTTTTTTTTAATCGACAGAAGATAACCACAATGACATCCCCTAATTTCCCCCAAAATTTCAGGCCTTATGCCTATAATAGAAAGGATTACTATTATTATCTTACAAGGCGGCGAGCTAGCAGAATTGGTAGCACGCTGGGCGAAATGCTTAGCGGTATTTCGCCGTCGCTATGTTCTGAGTTCAAATTCCGCCGAGGTCGACTTTGCCTTTCATCCTTTTGGAGTCGATAAATTAAATACCAGTTGTGTACTGGGATCGATGTAATCGACTTAATCCCCTCCCACCAAATGTGAGGCCTTGTGCTTCCAGTAGAAAGGATTATTCAGTCGTTGTACTACGGCCATGATGGAGCACTGCTGTGAGCGGTTTCGTCAAAGAAACTAACTGCAGTACTTTTTTGTGATTTCTTTTTTTTTTTTTTTTAAGTCTGGTATTTATTCTATCAGTCTCTTTTAGTCGGCCGCTAACTTACGGGATGTAAACAAAACAACACCCACTGGTCAGCAAGACAGGAGGACAAAGATACACACAAACATATAAATGATGGACTTGCACAGTTTCTGTCTACCAAATTCACTCACAAGTGAGCTATAGCAGACGACACTTGGCCAAAGTGGCACGCACCGGGACTAAACGTGAAACAACATGCTTGCAAAGCCAGCTTCTTAACCACACAGACAGGCCAGTCAAATTTTTGGAAAAGTCCGATATTTAGGTAATCGTACCGATGATCGCCAAATTTTTAAAGCTAACACTTCAATTATTGACTATGTAATTAAAATTCAATTTAGACGTTTAAAAAAAATAAAATAAAACCGACAGAAAATAACCACATTGACATCCCATAATTTTTTAAAGCGACCTAGTGAGATCCCTTAATTTAATTAATAGATCTCTCTCATTATGTTGCATTCACAGATACCTGCTTGTAGCAGTATGGTACATTCTAGTGATAACCTATTTCAGAAATAGAAGCTGAGATATACCGTTCGTTCCTGTGTACTATACCTAACGACAAACATTACTATAAAGGCAATCTTGTGGCTTGTATATCGATGCTTCATAGCCACTACGATCATATCTGAGCAATGTAATAATCCCGCAAGACTAAATGATATTATACAATTAATTAATCATAATTGTCATTCACTCATTACTATACTTCAGTGAAGACAGTAAAAGTTACATACTTAATGCTAATTATTTCATGCAATCAAACTAATTAATCAAATGAATCATTAATTACCCAGAACTGGATAAAGGACTTGCATTTCTTCATAAATTCCTGATTCCTGTTTCTCGTCTCCAAGTCTTTGTCTTTCTGTCATTTCAATGTACGAAGTATGTTGATAAAAAAAACTGACGCGAAAGAACGAAACGTACTAAGAACCCGGTAGTTGTTTTTTTATAGCATCCACATCCTTTGTATATTTCCTTTGAGAAATGCGTTTAAACTAAGATGTTACTTAATTTTTTTTTCTTTTCTTTTGCGTCCGAAAGTATTTGTAGCCAGATCAATATTTCGTTCGTCTTCACTATAAAACCACATGCAAGTTGCGCAAATTTGTGTTGTATCTTCCGAAGCAGTATAATAGTTAACAGTCCTTGAAAATTTCAAAATTCCATTATTTTTACATTTCAAGCAAAACTTCGGCATTTCTGCTACATTTAACAGTGTGTTTTTTATGTTTCAGATATTTTGTATGAATATAAGACGTATAAACATTTATCTAGTAGCGTAGATACAAAGAAGCTAATTAAATTTCGTTGTTTGTATTTCCGAGCCGTTTTTTATAGCTTCTTGTTGTCAAATTTTAACCCAGCCTGATTCTGGGTGGAATTTGGTGTAATTAAAGACATTTCACTGTAAACACTGGTTTATATAGCAATAACAGGTAAGATATATGATATATATATTATTTAGTAAAATTAAGATGTACTTTGGGAATTGAAAACTTTTTGATGTTGCTAGCCAGAGATCGATATTAATTCTATCGTCCAACACTGTCTGAAATCAATAATTAAACAAATTTAATTAATATACTAGACAATCAACAACATATTTATTATTCTGGATCATTCTCTTATCTACTACGTATGAATAATAATCCAAAGGGTACACATGAAAATATAGTTAAGGAAAAGTAACTGAAATAAAATAACATATATAAAATATTTTCTACTCTAGGCACAAGGCCCGAAATTTTTGGGGCGTGGAGTCAGTCGATTAGATCGATCCAGTACGCAATTGATGCTTAATTTATCGACCCCGAAAGGATGAAAGGCAAAGTCGACTTCGGCTGAATTTGAACTCAGAACATAAAGACAGAATACCGCTAAGCATTTCGTCCGGCATGCTAACGTTTCTGCCAGCTCACCGCCTTTAGATATATAAAATATTACGAGTCACTGTGTAACCACGTGGATCTAGTTCAGTTCCATTGCAGAACATCTTGGATGCGTATTTTCTACTCTAGCCCAGGACTGACCAATGCCTTGTCACTGTATTTGGCAGATAATAACCGTACAAACTCATCACCATCATCATCACTTATCGATGTCCATGTTTCAGGCTTGCATTGGTTGGATGGTTCGTTTATTCAAGTAAAGTGCTTGTGTCTGTAGTTTTTCTAAATCAAAATGTGGTAAAATTTCCCCTGTTGTATCTCTGCATTCTAAGTATCCTCAATATTCTTATATTCTTGTTTCTCTATCGTTTCAGAATATCAGAAACAGCAAAGAACTGTTTCCATCAGATACCTTGTCAATATTAATCATCTTTGAAAGACTAAAGGAAAATGTTTATAAAGAACATATCTAACAACACTGCTTATATAAATCCATGGTGACTTCCTGGTAATATCTCTTTGGAACTGAGATGAATATCAGCATTTGTCATCTTCAATTCCTGAAAAGTTTACAAACTGATTTTGGAGTTTAATTTTTCTTTTCCATTTCATATAATATATACAAATTCATTTCACATACTTATTTTAAAGTTGGAAGAATTTATAAAAGAGTTTGCAGCATCTTCTGATATCACCAAAGGTCACAGTTGAGGGAGATATAGTATCAAGAATATTTGGGAGGAAGAAAATATAAAACCGAAAAGAGAATCGTTTGTATATTGTTGTAGGAAAAGGAAAATTATGGAAAATAATTTAAGTGAGAACGAGGTTAAATGTGAAATACAGAAGATTGACTTTTCTGATGATGTAAAGAATGAGAAAGGTAAAAAATTATACCATTGTGATATCTGTGGTAAATCATTTTCTACAAGTAGCAACTTGTCTAAGCATAAATCTGTTCATACAGGAGAGAAGCCATATCACTGTGATGTCTGTGGTAAATCATTTTATCAAAGTGATAAATTAACTTACCACATACGCATTCATACAGGGGAAAAGCCATATGTCTGTGATGTCTGTGGTAAATCATTTTCTACAAGTAGCAGCCTAACTAAACATAAAGTTGTACATACAGGGGAAAAACCATATCGCTGTGATATCTGTGGTAAATCATTCTCTCACAGTAGAAACTTGTCTAAGCATAAATCGGTTCATACAGGAGAGAAACCATATCATTGTGATATTTGTGGTAAATCATTCTCTCACAATGGTGCCTTAGCTAAACACAAAGCCATTCATACAGGAGAGAAGCCATATCACTGTGATGTCTGTGGTAAATCATTTTGTCAAAGTGATAAATTAACTTACCACATACGCATTCATACAGGGGAAAAGCCATATGTCTGTGATGTCTGTGGTAAATCATTCTCTCACAGTAGCAACTTGTCTAAGCATAAATCCATTCATACAGGAGAGAAACCATATCACTGTGATATTTGTGGTAAATCATTCTCTCACAATGGTGCCTTAGCTAAACACAAACGTACACATACAGGAGAGAAGCCATATCACTGTGATGTCTGTGGTAAATCATTTTATCAAAGTGATAAGTTAAATAACCACATATGCATTCATATAGAGGAAAAGCCATATGTTTGTGATGTCTGTGGTAAATTGTTCTCTGAGAATAGTTCCTTAACTCAACATAAACTTATTCATACAATGGAAAACTCATTTTCTGATAAACCATTCTCCAGCGGTGACAGTTTTGCTAAACGCATGCACATTCGTGCAGGAGAAAAACAACATCACTGTGATATCTGTGGTAAATCATTCTTTAAAAGTAACGACTTAAAAAGACACAAATATGTCCATACAGGAGAGAAGCCTTATCAATGTGACATCTGTGAGAAATCTTTCTCTCAGAAATTTTGTTTAAATAAACACAAATTTACACATACGGGAGAGAAGCCATATCACTGTGATGTCTGTGGTAAATCATTCTCTAAAAACAGTGACTTAACTAGACACAAATACATCCATACAGGAGAGAAGCCTAATCGTTGTGAGATCTGTGGTAAATCATTCTCTCAAAAAATTTGCTTAACTAAGCACATATATATTCACACAGGAGAGAAGCCATATCACTGTGATATCTGTGGGAAATCATTCTCTCAAAGTACTAGTTTAACTATACACAAACGCACTCATACAGGGGAAAAACCATATCATTGTGATATCTGTGGTAAGTCTTTCTCAAATAAAAGTGCCCTAACTTCTCATAAAAATACTCATACAAGAGATCAATGTTACTTGTGTGATGTGTGTGGTAAAGCATTGTCTAACGTTCGTTGCTTAACCCAACACAAGGGTCTCCATGCAGTTGAGAAACCATATCACTGTGATATCTGTGATAAATCATTCTCTCAAAGTAGTGGTTTGAGTAAACACAAGCACATTCATACAGGATGAAAGCCCTATCACTGCAATGTCTGTGGTTGGTCATTCTCTGAAAATGGTGACTTAACTAGACCCAAACTTATTCATAAAGGAGAGTCTTTATGGTCACTGCAATATCTGATTGATTAATCTCTAATGGAAGCCAGTTAACTAAACACAAATACATTCAAACAGGAGTAAAACTTTATCACACTGACATTTGTGGTAAATCTTTCTTTCATGCATATATGTTAACTACTTATACAGGGGAAAAAACCTTATTACTGTGATGTCTATGGTGAATCATCTGCTGAACCTGGTCACTTAACTAAACCCAAGCATATTCACACAGGAGTGAAACAATATTGTGACATCTGTGGTGTTCATGAGATAAATATTTATCTCATGAATTACATTAACTACTCACAAACACTCATACAAGCGAAAAACCTTACCACTGAGATCTGTGATGAATCCTTCACTGACACTGGTCACTTTACTAAACTAAAGCTCATTTATATAAGACTGAGGCTACATTGTTGTGATATCTGTGGTAAACCATTCTCTCAAAATAGTAGCTTAACAACACTCAAATGCATTCATACAGAGAAGGAGCTATATTACTGTGGTAAATCAGTCTCTGAGAATTGTTCCTTAACTAGGCAGAAATACATTTATGCAGGAGTGTAGCCATATCACTTCAATATCTGGTAAATTGTTTTTTTTATGGAAGCCAATTAACTAAATAAATACATTCATACAGGAGTAAAAATGTATCATCGTGATAGCTGTGGTAAATCTTTATTTCATGGATATATGTTTACTCAATATTATTGAACATTTATGGTGCATTTTAGAAGAAAAAGTAAGGAGTCAATATCCTCCACCATCATCACTTCAAGAACTGGAGACTGTTTTAGCTGAAAAATGGACAAAAATTCCTTTGGAAACAATTCAAACTTTGTACGAGTCCATACCTCATAGAATTCAAGCTGTAATTACTGCCAAAGGTGGTCCTATTCCATATTAAAATAAATTTGTTTGAAATTTTAAAGAGATTCCATTATTTTGTCCAACCCCTGAACTTTACAGAGTGTTTTGCATGTTCTTTCAGTGACCCCAGCACTAATGAGCTCACCCTACAACTTGCAAAATTAAGGGCCTAAATTAGCTCCTATAACTGAAAATCAATAGAAGGGAGAGGTTGTAATGATTTTTGGTGGGGTGATGGTACTTTCTCAGTTACGATGACGTATGTTTCAGATGATCCAATCAACAGAACAGCCTGCTTGTCTAATTAACATGCAACTGACTGAGTACTCCACAGACACATATACCCTTCATATAGTTCTCAGGGAGAATTAGCATGACACAGACTGTGATAAGGCTAGCCCTTTCGAAATACAGGTACTACTCATTTTCACCAGCTGGATAGATTGGAGCAACATGAAATAAAGTGTCTTACTTTAGGACAAAATACACTACCAAGAAAAATATATTAAGCAATGAAATTGCAACTACTAAGACTGATTTTCACATTTTATTATTTGCTATTTATACAATTTTACAGTATTGAAATAAACTAGTACTTTCATGTATTACACAATCATCAGGTTTATGTAATGGCAGTCATGTTCCACAATTGACACATATGTGTAAATCTGCATATATACATATCATCATCATCATCATCATCATCGTTTAACGTCCGCTTTCCATGCTAGCATGGGTTGGACGATTTGACTGAGGACTGGTGCAACCGGATGGCTACACCAGGCTCCAATCTAATTTGGCAGAGTTTCTACAGCTGGATGCCCTTCCTAATGCCAACCACTCAGAGAGTGTAGTGGGTGCTTTTACGTGTCACCCGCACGAAAACGGCCACGCTTGAAATGGTATCTTTTATGTGCCACCCGCACAAGAGCCAGTCCAGGGGCACTGGCAACGATCTCGCTCGAAAACCCTACAAGGCCAGTCAGGCGGTACTGGCAACGGTCATGCTCAGGATGGTACATCTTATGTGCCACCCGCACAAGAGCCAGTCCAGGGGCCCTGGCAACGATCTCACTTGGCTTGCCGGGTCTTCTCACGCACAGCACATTTCCAAAGGTCTCGGTCAGTAGTCATCGCCTCAGTGAGGCCCAAGATTCAAGATGAATATGGTACTTAAGTTTAGGCACCAGAATTAAGTATGGTATTATCCAAACAATTCCAAAAATAAGGTGATTAAAAATCAAAATAAGCAACAAAGATATTCAAGGTTAATGCAATACGATCGTTTCATGCGACTCCATTTATTTAAGCAATGTGAGCATTACATTAAACGTAAAATCCAGAGCAATCTTCAGCTGCACAAAGATATAGAAAAAAAAAATATATATATATATATATATATATATTTCGTATGTGTATTTCGTGTGCAAGATTCTTGATGTGGATACATGTGTTGAAAGAAATACAATTAAACCTTGGGAGAGGCATTATGCCAGTAATAAACACACGCACTGGTTCAGTCCTTTATTAATTTATATAGTTTTTTGTTAAATTATTTCATTGCACTCTTGCAATCTCTTCAGTAACTTGTCTCTCCACTTCCATTTATTTTGAATGTATGATCTGGCGCCAAAACAACACCAAAACAACGCCAGATCATACATTCAAAATAAATGGAAGTGGAGAGACAAGTTACTGAAGAGATTGCAAGAGTGCAATGAAATAATATAACAAAAAACTATATAAATTAATAAAGTACTGAACCAGTGCGTGTGTTTATTACCGGCATAATGCCTCTCCCAAGGTTTAATTGTATATATATATATATTTACACCAAAAATTTGGCAAAAGAATATAGTATCTGTTAACAATCTTAGCAAAATACTCACAGTTGAGTTTTTGTATATATATATATATATATATCAACTTTAAATAGAGCTCAAAACTGATGCATTGAAAACACTTTATTATAATAATAATAATAATAATAATGAAATATATATATATATATATATAGAGAGAGAGAGAGAGAGAATGATGCTTTTAAACAAACAAAACTGTTTGGGTTTGATATACAAAATATACATACATGCATATATGTAAATAGAGAGAAAGGAAAAACTGAACATTTTCAGACAATGAATATTTAAGTACAAAGATAGAAAATTAAAGGGGAGAAGGTACGGTGTTATAAGTCCAATTGCTCTTTCTGGGGGCTTGGAGTTACTCCATGGTGTTCACCAAAATATGCAATCAGTAATGGAAGTAAATAAACTTTGGACAGATCCAGCCTCCACCTTCAGGGAGAAGAGATAAAAACCTAATCTAGATCTGGGTTTTTTTTTTAATATTTATTTTTTGTATTGCTAGTAATTAGATGAATACTGTTACTCAAACTGAAAGATGCTCAATGGTGTTCTTAGTCACTGCTGTGGGAAGAATGAAACAATATTGGTCTGGATCAAGGGTTTTCAAACTTTTTGACTTGCGGACCCCTTTATATTTCAGGCTTTACCTTAGGAACCCCCTTATAAACGCTTATGAAATTTACACATAAATATTTGCTTAAAATAACATATATTTTTACATTTATTTATTTAACAGTATTTAACAAATAGGTTTATTGTCAATTAAAAGATTTCGATTAAAAAAACATATATAAAATCAAATTGCCCATAAAAAGTATTTGCTGTCCACGGACCCCCTGTCTTGGCCTTGTGGACCACAGTTTGAAAACCCCTGCACTAGATCAGGGGTTTTCAAACTTTTTGACTTGCGGACCCCTTTATATTTCAGGCTTTACCTTAGGAACCCCCTTATAAACGCTTATGAAATTTACACATAAATATTTGCTTAAAATAACATATATTTTTACATTTATTTATTTAACAGTATTTAACAAATAGGTTTATTGTCAATTAAAAGATTTCAATTAAAAGACATATATAAAATCAAAATGCCCATAAAAAGTATTTGCTGTCTATGGACCCCCTGTTTTGTCCTTGCGGACCCCCTGTGGTCCGTGGACCACAGTTTGAAAACCCCTGGTCTGGCTGATAATATCTTTTATTTTTGTACTTCACTATCATCATCATCATCATCATCATTATCATCGTCATCATTTAGCGTCCATTTTCCATACTGGCATGGGTTGAATGGTTTGACATGAAGCTGTTTAGACCCCAAATGTTTGTTATGGCATGGGTGCATTCACACAGCATCAGCACAGGTGATTTTTATGCGGCTCTGGCACCTGAAAGGACAGGCCTGGATGGTGGAGAACAACGGTTTTACTTAGCTTGATGCATCTTATGAAGTATACTTCTGAAAAAAATTATTTACCACAAGTATCACAGTGATATTTGGGATGAGGTTTCATCTGTGTGACTGTGTGTGTGTGTTGGCACTCCGTCGCTTACGACGTCGAGGGTTCCAGTTGATCCGATCAACGGAACAGCCTGCTCGTGAAATTAACGTGCAAGTGGCTGAGCACTCCACAGACTCGTGTACCCTTAACGTAGTTCTCGGGGGGGATATTCAGCGTGACACAGTGTGACAAGGCTGACCCTTTGAATTACAAGCACAACAGAAACAGGAAGTAAGAGTGAGAGAAAGTTGTGGTGAAAGAGTACAGCAGAGTTCGCCACCATCCCCTGCCGGAGCCTCGTGGAACTTTAGGTGTTTTCGCTCAATAAACACTCACAACGCCCGGTCTGGGAATCGAAACCACGATCCTATGACCGCGAGTCCGCTGCCTTAACCACTGGGCCATTGCGCCTCCACTCTGTGTGACTGTATTCGTGTCCTGTCAATTGGTATTTATATAAGAATGATTCACCACAGGTATTGCAATGATATGGCTTCTCTCCTGTATGAATCCGTCTGTGTACATGTAAGTTACCTTTTTGAGAGAATGATTTTCCACAGACATCACAGTGATATGTGTGCTCAACTGTATGATCTGATTTCTGAAATTTTAAACTTTCCAAAGAGAATGGTTTATCACAGATATCGCAATGAAATGGCTTCTCTTCTGTATGGATATCTTTGTGTTTTATCAAATCACCTGCTTGAAAAAATGATTTCTGACAGATATCACACTGGTATGGCTTCTCTCCTGTATGAATGTATTGATGAATTTGGAAACGACGTTTCTGAGAAAAGGATTTACCACAAATATCACACTGGTATGGTTTCTTTCTTGAATGAATACATCTGTGTCTAATTAATAGGCTAGAATCAGAGAATGATTTACCACAGATGCCGCAACAATGATATGATTTTTCTGTGGGAATACACTGGTGTTCAGTTAAAAGGCCAATTTCAAAGAATAATTTACCACAGATACCACAACCGTATGGCTTCCCTTTTGTATGAATCTGTTTGTGATTTCTTAAATGATAACTTTGAGAGAATGATACACCGCATACTTCACAGAGATATGGCTTCTCTCCTGTATGAATACGCTTATGAGATCTCAAGTGATGCTTCTGAGAGAATGATGCATGACAGATGTTACAGCGATATGGCTTCTCCCCTTTATGAATACGTCTATGTTTAGTCAGTTGGCCACCTTTGGGGAATGATTTACCACAGATATCGCAACAAAATCGTTTGTGCCTAGCTAAGGCATTTTTTATAGAGAATGACTTACCACATGCATCACAATGATATGGCTTCTCTCCTGAATGAATTTGGTTGTGAGCAAGTAAGTCATCTTCCTGAGCGAACGACATGCCACAGATTTCACAGCGAAATGCTTTCTGTGGTTCATGAAGAAGTTTATGGATAGTTAACTCCCCTTTTTCAGAGAATACTTTATTACAAATGTCACACAGAAATGGTGAATCTCTTATCGCTTTCAGCATCTCTTCCATTAAAATTTACCCTTTTTTTTTTTTAAGACCTTCACATTAATTTCTCATCACGATATACACATAGTTTTCTTGTTTTTGTTTTAATATTATATTTGTTATATTATTATATCTTCCAGTTATGCTTTTCCATCAACTGCAACCTTCACTAATATCTAAAGAAGCGAAGTGAAGGTGCTTTTCTTAGATTGAGTATTTGGTTCATGGTCATAAAGGTCATGAGTTCGATTCCTGGCAGTGTATTGTGTCCTCGAACGAACAAGACATTTTAATTCACATTGCTCCAGTCCACTCAGCTGGCAAAAATGTAATTCAAAGGGTCAGCCTTGTCACATTCTGTGTTACACTAAATCTCCCTGAGAATTACATTAAGGATACACGTGTCTGTGGAGTGCTCAGCCACTTGCACGTTAATTTCAGTAGCAAGCTGTTCTATTGAATGGATCAATTGGAACCTTCATCAACATAACAGCCTGAGTGTCTTTTTTTTTTTTTTTTTTTTGTCTGAAGAACTGCCGACTTCCTTTGTAAATTTCTTTGAATTTAATTATTATAGAAATTCATCTTGGTCACAGTCCAGTCAGTGAAACAGAGAAATGTAGCTGTTCACATCAGTTCATATGAGATATTCCACAATAATTCACCATAGATTCATAGAAACAATATTACATCTGGTTTGTACAGCATGTTCCTTTAGTCTTTAAAAGACAATTCAGCATATCTTCACTTAAAATTAACCTTTTATAAGTCCTTCACATTAATTAATTTTCCTTTATCTCTTCTTCTTCCACCAGAATATACACATAGATTTCTTGTTTTTTGTTCTTATATTTGTTACATATTTCCTACTGTTACGTCTTCCATCAACTGCAATCTTCACTGATATCTGAAGAAGCAGCAAATTACTTTGTAAATTTATTCAAATTTATATCCAAATTCATGTTGCACACAATCCAAACAGTGAAGTAAAGAAATGTCGCTGTTCACCTCTGTAATTCCCCATAGAGTTATAGAAACAGTATTACTTCTGGTTTGTATAGCATGTTCCTTTAGTCTTTAAAAGCCAATTCAATATTGATGAAGGGCCTGATGGGGAAATGATCATTACACCAATGTCACCTGATATTCTGAAATAAACGAGAAACAACAGGGTAAGATATAGAAGATTCTTAAACAGCAGAGGCACAACAGTGGACATTTTATACTTTTATATAACAATAAAATAGACACAGAAATGGTTATGTGGTTAAGAAGTTCACTTCCTGGTCACGTGGTTTCAGGTTCAGTCCCACTGCGTGGCACCTTGGGCAAGTGACTCCTACATTAACCTCAAGACAACCAGAATCTTGAGAGTGGATTTGGTAGACCAAAACTGAAAGCAGCTTGTTCTGCCCTAGTCATGTAAAAGTACCCATGTGGTACACCTGTGCAGTGTCATGTAAAAGTACTTGAGCAGTGCCATATATAAAGTGCCTATGTATAAAGTGCTTATGTATAAAGTGCCTATGTATAAAGTATCCTAAAAAGGTAGACTGTATGACGCATGTGTGTGAACAGCCATGCTACTTGGCAGTGAAGCGTGGGCCATGACTGCTGAAGACATGCATAAGCTTGCAAGAAATGAAGCTAGTATGCTCCGCTGGATGTGTAATGTCAGTGTGCATACATGACAGAGTGTAAGTGCCTTGAGAGAAAAGTTGGACATAAGAGGCTATAGTAGAAGACACTTGCCCAAGGTGCCACGCAGTGGGACTGAACCCAGAACCATGTGGTTGGTACATCATTCCATTAAATAATTATAGCGAGAAAAATATGGAAAAAAAATCAATACATGTCAGGGTGACAAGCCTTGTGAGTGGATTTGGTAGACGGAAACTGAAAGAAGCCTGTCGTATATATGTATATATATGTATGTATGTATGTGTGTGTATATGTTTGTGTGTCTGTGTTTGTCCCCCCAACATCGCTTGACAACCGATGCTGGTGTGTTTACGTCCCCGTAACTTAGCGGTTCGGCAAAAGAGACCGATAGAATAAGTACTAGGCTTACAAAGAATAAGTCCTGGGGTCGATTTGCTCGACTAAAGGCGGTGCTCCAGCATGGCCGCAGTCAAATGACTGAAACAAGTAAAAGAGTAAAGAGAGTATGCCCCCCAAGGGTGGTCCACTGCTGGGATTTAAGCAATAAAGTCAGACTGTCCGTAGTTTAAACTCTGATTTTTAAAAAACTTTGAAAAACAGTAGAACTTTTAGGATTTAGGGGGCGGGGTAAACTTTTTTGGGGTGGGGGGGTAATCGTATAAATACCCGTGTGTAGAACACAAATTCACAAAAGCTTTCTGAAAACTCCAAAAACTTTTTCAAAAAGTTATGAGGTGCTGAAACCAGAATTTCGTCAATTTCAGAAAAATGGAATAAAATAACAATAAGAGGGGAATTAGTTTTTTGTTTGTTTTGTTTGTTTGTTTGTTTTTGATGTGGGATGTCTTGAAAGTACGAGTAGGGGGGAGAAAAGGGGCGGCGTCATTTTGTAGGGCGTTGTACCAAAAAAAAAAAAAAGTGAGTGAGATATTCTGAAAGTGCGCCGAATCCTTAATTACCCACTGATGAATAAATAAATTAATTTTTAATTTTTTTTTAAATTAAAAAAAAATCTTACTCGTATTTCTCTATAAATTTCTCGTCTCTATTTATTACCGCCAATGTTTCTCTAATTACGTTAACTCTTATTTCCTGGTTTAACTTGGTTCAAACGCAACTGAGATTTCACAATAGATATTAAAAACCTGACTGGGTGTAAACGAAACGTAGAAACAATCCGGTAGTTGTCACTCGGGTTTCCCCAACTCTATTTTTATTTACTTTTAGATTTCCTTTTGAGAAAGAAGTTTAAAATATGAATGAATTTTATTTGTTCTTCAAAGAAAATCAGAAAAAGTTCATGTGTGAGAACACCAAATTGTATTGTACTTTCCGACATTGTACTAAGTCAATCAGATATAGAAGATATTAAAAAAAATTTACACAACTCCAAGTATAAAAACATTGTTTGTTTTTATACTTAAGATAATTTCTTTTAAAAAATAATACTCTCACACACCACATCATGCAGCTTACGATGTACGGAGACAAAATTGCATTCCGCTTGTTGTATTTCCGAGTCGACATTTCTAGATTTCTATTGTCAATTTCTGACCTGGTTGGATGGGCTAGTGTAATTAATACGGCAAATTTAATACAATTTGGGCAGTAATAACAGGTAAGCTATATAATCTATATCATTTTGTAAAAGTAAGGTGAACGTCGGCAATTGTAAACCTATTGATGTTGCTGATCAAAGATCGATATTAATTGTGTTGTCCTGCACTGATTGTCTGAAGTTAGTAATTAAACAGATTTAATTAATTACGAAGCAAATCAACAATATATTTATTACTCTAGATCATTCTCTGAATTACCATCCATGATTGTATAGGAATCTCTTAATGAACATACAATAGTAGAATAATAAACATTTCCCATTGTTACACCATCAAAGCATATTAATTATTATTTAATTATTTGGATATTAATTAATATAGTCCAGGTGTCGTCGAAAATCTTGGCTCCCTCGTCACATACCCCGCTCTTTGACATTCCTTATATGCCTAACAGTAGTGAATTATAATTAATACAACAGGTACACGTGAAAATAGATATTTAGAAAAGATATTTAAAATAAAACTACACACAATAATATTATTACAATCGTTAGAATATGGTAGTAATCTTGTAGAATAGAGTCAGAAATTATCTTGAGGGTCCGGCCTTGAAGAATTTTTAGCCGAATGAATCGACCTCTGTACTTTTTCTTTCTTTTTTTCTTTCGGCTGGTACTTATACTATCGTTTTCTTTTGCCGAACCGTTAAGTTACGGGGATGTAAACACACCATCTCCACTTGTCAAGTGGTGGTGGGGAACAAACATAGACAAGAACACACACACGTAGATAGATAGATAGAAACACGCCGGACTTCTTTCAGTTTCTGTCGATCAAATGCATTTACAAGGCTTGATGTTGACCTGGGGCGAAAATAGAAGACATTTACTAAAGGTGCCGTACGGCGAGACTAAACCTGGAACCATGTGATTGGGAAGCAAACTTCTTACAACACAGCCACTCCTCCAAAATCCTTAATTTCTTCAGATTTGGGCGGAATTCTGCTCTAAGTATGCCTTGTAACCCCTTATAACTTTTTTTTTTTTTGTTTGGAATTTTCAGAAAATTTTTCCGAATTTGTGTGCTACACACAGGAACTGTGACTTTAACAAAACTTAGAAAAACTTTAATTTTTTTTTTCTTTGAATGTCGAAAAAAAATTTTCATAATGTTCTCATAGTCCTGTGGAGGCGCAATGGCCCAGTGGTTAGGGCAGCGGACTAGCGGTCATAGGATCGCGGTTTCGATTCCCCGACCGGGCGTTTTGAGTGTTTATTGAGCGAAAACACCTAAAGCTCCACGAGGCTCTGGCAAGGGATGGTGGCGAACCCTGCTGTACTCTTTCACCACAACTTTCTCTCACTCTTACTTCCTGTTTCTGTTGTGCCTGTAATTCAAAGAGTCAGCCTTGTCACACTGAATATAC
>NC_142956.1:18401619-18499119 GCF_046866305.1 Octopus bimaculoides
AACTATGTAAAATGTTAGAGAAAGAAACTTAACTGTTTCTTGCCATAAATACATTTAAGAAAAAAAATTTTTTTTTCGTGAATCCTTAAAATACTACCATAGATCCCCAATTTACTGTTTTGCTTGTGTAGGCTCCTTTTGATTTCTATTCTGTTCTGGTGGACCCCTATAGCCATTTATTGTTTAAAAACTTGTTTTATAGAAACTTCTTTTAAAGTTCCTGTTTTGTTTCACACACACTAACTTGTGAAGAACGGACTCTGTAAGACATAAGAAAAAGTAATTTTACTGTTTCTTACAATAAATACATCTGAAGAAAAAATTTTTCATGGACCTTTATGTTACTGCTGCGGATCCCCAATTTGCTATGTTGTTTTTGTAGATCTCTAAAAGTCTTACAAAAACCCCAGTTGAGAACCACCAATATACACAGAACATATATAACACTGTTTTGAGATTATTAGCAACGTTTCTCTACTTCACTGTTTGGAATGAGTACAAGATGATTTTTGCCTTCTCATTAAATTTGCATTATAAAGGAGTTTGCCAAACGTTCACATAACAATAAAGAATATAAATGATGAAAGTATAGTAGCAGCAATGTATTTATTTATTGGCAATCAACTATAAAATAAAGAAAAAAAATAAGCATTTGTGGGCAGGAAGTAATCATCATCATCATCATCGTTTAACGTCCGCTTTCCATGCTAGCATGGGTTGGACGATTTGACTGAGGACTGGTGCAACCGGATGGCTACACCAGGCTCCAATCTAATTATGGAAAATGAATTGTATGAGAACGAAGGTGAATTTGATGCACAATCTAAAAAGATTAACTCTCCTGATGGTATAAAGAAAGGAAGAGGTAAAATATATCAGTGTGATATCTGTGAGAAGATATTTTCTCAAAAGTGTAACCTCACAATACACAGACGTACTCATACAGGAGACAAACCATATCACTGTGAGATATGTGGTAACTCATTCTCTCACAAGGGTAACTTAACATCTCACAAACGTATTCATACTGGAGAAAAGCCATATCAGTGTGATATCTGTGGTAAATCATTCTCTCAAAAAGGTCACCTAATCACTCACCAGCTCATTCATACAGATGAAAAACCATATCACTGTGATATCTGTGGTAAATCATATTCTCGTGAAATTACCTTAACAAGACACAACCGTATTCATACAGGAGAAAAACCATATCATTGTGATGTCTGTGGTAAATCATTCTCACAAAAAGGCCACCTACTTACTCACCAACGTATTCATACAGAAGGAAAACCATATCACTGTGACATCTGTGGTAAATCATTCTCTCGTGGAATTAACTTGACCAGGCACAAACGTATTCACACTGGAGAAAAACCATTCCAGTGTGATGTCTGTGGTAAATCATTCTCTGAATGTGGTGTCTTAACTTTACATGTACGTAGTCATACGGGAGAGAAACCATATCACTGTGATACCTGTGGTAAATCATTCTCTGGAGCAAGTACCTTAACTAAACACAAACTCACTCACACAGGAGAGAAACCATTTCTCTGTTACATCTGTGGTAAATCATTCTCTCAAAAAATTCATTTAACTACACACGTAGGTGTTCATGCAGAAAAGTGACTGTATCAATGTTAAAATTTAAATTGTTAAATAAAATCTTCTATGTCTGTCATTCAAATTGTTTCATTATTTTTTTTTTTTTTCATTTATAGAAATAGTAATTTTATAAATATTCTATTTTTTGCTGGTGTATACAATGTACTTAATTTTATGATAAAATGTATTAAAAACTTTTCCTGTGTCTAATGCTGTCATATTATGGATAGGTGACAGGATGTGGTTGGTGAGGGAGCTGGATGAATGTCTGTCTGTTTGGCACAGTAATCAGTACTAAAAATAAAATATTGGTTTCAAATCTGGCACAAGGCCAGCAATTTCAACCTCAGTACTGTTGGTACATATTTTATTGACCCCAAAAGGATGAAAGGAAAAGTCGACTTCAACAGAATTTGAACTCAGAACATAAAGGATGAAAAGATGGACAAAGAAGTTATGAGGGGTTGTATGGTGTGCTTAAAACAAAATTCTCTTCAAAACTACTTAAAAATGTCTGAATAATGTGTTGTTTTTTTTTTAAGGCATCCAAGCTGTTCTATGTGGAGGCATAGAAGTCGAACACGGCTTAAAATATGAGGATTGAAATGCAAAGAGATGGAAAAAAATCAGAATACAGAAATCTTCAAAGTCTGAAAGCTCAGAATAACAAATTCTGAAATGCTTTAAGACAAAAAAAATATTATTATTATTATTTCTACTCTAAGCACAAAGCCTTGAAAATCTTTTGGGGAAAGGGGCTGGTCGATTACATCGACCTCAGTGCATAACTGGTATTTATTTCATCGACCCCCCAAAAGGATAAACGGTTGAGTTGACCTCAGCAGAAAAAGTAGTTTTAAAATATGGTATATTAGTATTTGGTCAGTTGTCCTCCTTAATATAATTGTTTCTTCAGTTATCCGTTAGGGACAAAGTTGTTATTAATAGGGCTAATAATGGTGGTGAGTGGAGGCGCAATGGTCCAGTGGTTAGGACAGCGGACTCGCGGTTTCGATTCCCAGACCGGGCGTTGTGAGTCTTTATTGAGCGAAAACACCTAAAGCTCCACGAGGCTCCGGCAGGAGAGGGGTGGCGAACCCTGCTGTACTCTTCCACCACAACTTTCTCTCGCTCTTACTTCCTTTTTTCTGTTGTGCCTGTAATTCAAAGGGTCAGCCTTGTGTCACGCTGAATCTCCCCGAGAACTACGTTAAGGGTACACGTGTCTGTGGAGTGCTCAGCCACTTGCACGTTAATTTCACGAGCAAGGCTGTTCCGTTGATCGGATCAACTGGAACCCTCGACGTCGCAAGCGACGGAGTGCCTACAACAATGGTGATGAGGGTAGATTAGTTACCATCGATCTCTGTTTTTGACTGGATGTTTATTTTATTGATTCCGAAGCAACGAAAGATAAAATTGACATCGACGGAATTTGAGGTCAGAACGAAAGAAACACTGCTTGGACTAAATAATTACTATTAATTTTGGTACACTACAACAATTTCGTTTCGGTATAGTATTTCCCATTTTTATAAGTTCTTGTCAGGGAACCTGTTTTTCAGCAATACTTCCAGTAGTAGTTTTTCTTTGACCTCTTGTCTGAAATTAGCGACTTTTCTGAGTGAATTTCTACATTTGTATCAAAGCTGTAGGGAAAAGGAAGATAAGAAATCAGATTAGATTGTGAGTAAAGCAATAATTTCATCTTATTTTAATATTTTAGTTCGTTTTCTCTTTCTACAAACCTCCCAAAAGAACAGTAATGTTGATCCAGTCGTAAATCTTAAGATATTCAAGATTTGTTTACATTTTACCCATCATAAATACTATACTAAACCTGCTAAAATTTTGAAAATTAAGTTATCACTCTGTATTATAATTACTAATACCTTTAAACAATAACTCGGCGGAGGTAAAGAATACATACACCACTCGTTTTCGGCGTCGCAAAACCCTAACCACCGGGTGTATGTATTTTTTTTTACTTTCGCCCAATAATTCTTCCTTTTGTTGCCGTAAGTAACAACGACTATTGCAAGAGTTGTAAGACGCAACAAGAATTTTAGAAAAAATGAATACTTAAATGAGTGGAAATCGAACCAGTGTAAGTGGTACTTGATTGGCCACTCTGGGACTGAAGCCAGAACCATGTGGTTGGAAGCAAAATTCTTACCACACAATCATTCCTGCACCGCTATTGTCATGTCTATATAAAAATGTAGTAAAACTTTCGATGTTTTAATCTCTCTAATCTCTAATTATCTCGTATGTTTGACACTGTTGTTTCTCTTTTCTTTCAGATTATAAAATGACATCTGCATCACAGAATTTTTATATAAACTGCATCATTCGTATCGAACATCTTTTAACTGAACAACGATGTTATACATAACACATGTAACACTGTTTCTATGAATACATACTGAATTACAGCAAAATATTTCTTCTGAACTGAACAAAGTTATCGCATCATTGAAATCTCAATGCTTTGAGATAATGAATGATTAATTCAAAACAATATGAATAAATAAGCATTACATTTGACAAAGGAATCTGAACGCTAATGGGTTAAACTGGCCGTATTTCAATAAAATATCTACATATTCTTTATTCAAACCTGCCAGATCCCAGCCCTCACACCCATCCTACAATGTCATTCTAGATATAAACAATACATCGTTGGAATCTTAAATCTGTAATTTAATGAATCATTAATTCACTAGAATTTGAATAAATAAGTATTACATTTGACAGAGGAAAGCTGAGTGTTAAAGAGTTAAAGCGATTAACAAGGAAGTTTGCAGCATCTTCAGATATTAACAAAGATTATTATTGATGGAGATATATCAGTAGAAATATTTAAGAGCAATATACTAGAAGAAGGAAAACATTTGTGTACTGTGACAAGAGAAAGGAAGATTATGGAAAATGAATTATATTGGAGTAAAGATGAATATAAAAAAAGAGTCTGAAGAAATTGATTTTCCTGATGAGGAAAAGAATGAAAAGGGCAAAACATCATATGATTGTGTTACCTGTGGTAAGTCATTCTCTCGGCAAGCTAAGTTAGTCATTCACCAACGTACTCATACAGGAGAAAAACCATATCACTGTGATATCTGTGGCAAATCTTGGGCTCAGAAAGGTAACTTGATTACTCACCAACGTATTCATACAGGAGAGAAGACATTTCGCTCTGATATCTGTGGTAAGCCATTGTCACAAGATAGTAATTTAATAGGACACAAGCAGATTCATGCAAGAGGAAAATATTTACACTGTGACATCTGTGGTAAATCATTCTCGCGGAAAGATAACTTAGACATCCACCAACGTGTTCATACAGGAGAGAAGCCATATCACTGTGATATCTGTGGTAAATCGTTCGCTCAGAAAGGTAACTTGACTGCTCACCGACGTTTTCATACAGGAGAGAAACCATATCATTGTGATATCTGTGGTAAACTATTGTCAAATCGTAGTACGTTAACAAGACACAAACAGATTCACACAAAAGGAAAATATTTGCACTGTGATGTCTGTGGTAAATCATTTTTTGATACTCATCATTTAACTACTCACAAACGCATTCATACAGAAGAAAAACCATATCGCTGTGATATCTGTGGTAAATCATTCTATGAAAATAGCTACTTAACTAGACACATACGTATTCACACAGGTGAAAAGCCATATCATTGCGGTATCTGTGGTAAATCATTTTCTCATGGACCCAGCTTAACTGTTCACAAATACATTCATTCAGGTGAGAAGCCATATCACTGTGAAATCTGTGGTAAATCTTTCTCTCGAAATGATCATTTAACTGCTCACAAGCACATTCATACAGGAGAGAAGCCATATCACTGCGAAATCTGTGGTAAATTCTTCACTCGAAATGATTACTTAACTAGTCACAAACGTACTCACACAGGTGAGAAGGCATATCATTGTGATATCTGTGACAAATCATTTTCTCAGAGAAGCAGCTTAACTACTCACAAGAACATTCATGGAAGAGACAAACCAAATCAGTGATCTATCATCATTGTTTTCCATGTCCACATTTGCCATTCTCTCATGGGTCAGATGTAATTTTTTGAAGTGAATTTTCTCTCTCCAGATGGCCATCTTGTTGCCAACTTTCACCTGTTTCAAACTAAGATATTTCCCTATGACCAGGCATGTTTTTGTGGCACATTGGAAATGGACATATCAAAACACTAAGAGAAACAAAATTACACACCCCATCTGATAATACTATCTATATTTCGACACACAAACCTGGAAACAATGAGGTATAACACCATTATTCAAAATTTACCTATACTCTTTTGAGCTTCTAAGGTGAACCACATTCTACAGGGTATCCACAAGGTCTGGGTACATGGAGTAAATAAAGTCATATTTGAATAGGAATTTCAGTACAAATATCATTAGTGCATTTGTGAAAACGTGATTTCATTACGTAAATAATTGAGTTACCGTACAGTAATACCTCAATTGACTAGGACCTGCTTTAGGAGATCCCAGGTTTACAAGGTTTATTTTTCTAGCACAAGATCCAAATTTTTGAGCGAAGTGCAAAAGGTTCTACTACCATTAATGCTTCTGCATGTTACTAAGAAATTTATAAATAACAAAAAAAAAGGCTTCTAAAGAAAGAACTCTACATTCGTTTTTTAGAAAGAAATCTACAGGTCCATCTATGAGTGCTTGTGAATCGTTAATTGCATCTACTAGTGATAGTATGTGAGAGTCTAGTGTGAGTGAAAGTGATTCAGAAAACAATTATAATATATTTTGTCTATTCTAAATGATCTGGACATTCTTTTTACTTTAAATAAAATATTCTTTACATTCTTCTGTTGTTTTATTGTCATTTATTTACAAGTATTATAGATTTCACAGGTAAAATATTCTTCTGGGAATGAATTATGATTTATAACATTGCTTCTATGGGGAAATTATTGCTTTTTGCTTAATGAGTTTTCACTTTAGGAGCAGTCTCCAGGATTAGATTAACTCATATATCAAGGCATTATTGTCTCTGACATTATTTTGGCACAAGACCAGCAATTTCAAAGGAAGGGAATAGGTCGAATAACCACATGGATCGGCATGTGTGTTTTTTATATGAACTAGCATGAGTGCTTCTTACAGGGACCCACACAATATATATATATATATATATATATATATATATATATATGGGAGAATGTACGAAAAAACAACAGACGAGGACAGGTGGTGTAAATAACAAAAGGATGTATTAGTATGACGCTCAGGAATACGGAAAGTCTTTGACGTTTCGAGCTACGCTCTTCAACAGAAAGAATACGGAGACAAGGAGAAAAACACGGAGAAAAAAAATTGAATAGTGTTCAGTCAACGGTCAATCATATATATATATATATAGTAATATATATTAATTTTAACGGTGAGTGTTTCCAAAGCAGACCTCCATACATGACACATAGAAAGTTTTAGCATCGGCCAAAATAAATATTTTTATGCCATATTTTGCTGGTTTAATGGACATCATAACTGGAGGTACAATTATCCATAAATTTCTCAAAGCACTTTCTAAAAGGTGCAATTTTATCTTCTACATTGTACATTAACTTAGTGGAATGTGCTGAGAAATTGTATGGATGGATAACACTGTCACTACTGCCAGATATAAGATACACACGTACAAACATCACCTGGGGTATGAGATACCCCACAACTCCACTGAAAGGTTAAAGCGAAATTCCGCCACATTTTCTCTACCAAACTACTTTAAAATGTTTTCCTATGGCTGAATGATGACACATTAATTTTGTTTCTGCTCTAAATATCCTGGTAAAGTAAGGGTACAACTTATACAATAGTTCATATGGTAGATAAATTCCTATAGATATGGCTATGTAGTTAAGTGGTTTATATCATATCCACGAGGTACTAGGTTCAATTCCATTGTGCAGCATCTTGGGCAAATGTTATTTCCTACAACCATGGGTTAACCCATACCGTTTAGGTAAAACGCAGTGGATGGAAACTGTATCGAAGCTTGTCAGAGGGATTGTACCTGTAATTAAAAAAAATACAACTTCGTCACACTGAATCCGGTTCAAAATTGCCTTAACAGTACAGATGTCAATTTCACGCTACCGAACTTAGGCTCATATACTTGTTTATCTCCCTTTACTCACATATTTTGCTTACCGTCTTCCACTGAGGAATACCAGCAAACTTCTGCCAGATCTCCTTATTTCTTTTCATTAATGCTGTCAATTTTGTGGTAACAGCGTTCCTTCGAATATCACATCGAATTATTACCAACAAAATAAAAGAGATATGTGAAAAGAATTCCCTGTAGCTCGGTGGAAGATGTCAGGAACATTGCTTCTTTTGCCAAAAGACTATCGTAAGCTTAATGTGTATTTTGAAGGCATCCAAGCTGTTCTATGCGCAGACCAACAAGGCGTACAAAGCTGAAAATATGTGAGGGTTGAAATGCAGAGAGGGGAAAGATCAGAATACAAAATGCTTCAAAATCTGAACGTTCAGAATAGCAAATTCTGAAATGCTTTAAGAAAATAAATAAATAAAATAATTACGAGAATAATAATCCTTTCTACTAAAAGCACAAGGCTTAGAATTTTGTGGGAGGGGACTAGTCGATTCTGCCGTCTCGCTGCCTCATATAATGATCCTTTCAACTATAATAAGCACATGGCCTGAAATTTCGTGGGTGAAGACTAGTGGTGAGTATCTACCATCGACTTCTTATTTTTATGGATCTTTATTTTATTGATTCCGAAGCAATGAAAAGTGAAATTGAGATCGGCGGAATTTGAGCTCAGAACATTAAAAAGCCAGAAGAAACCACTGCATGGCCTAAATAATTGCTATTACTTTTGGTACGATGCTATAATTTCGTTTCGGTACCTAAAGCAAACCAATGCATGTTTTATACATTCCCCATTACTATAAGGCACCCGTTCTCATGGACGTTTGGTGGTGGCAGATATTCTCTTGTCTAAATTGATTTTTTTCTGGGTGAATTTCCACTTATGTATCAAAACTGACGAAGAAAGGACTATATGGAAGATAACGAGTGAGATTAGATTGTGAGTGATGTAATAATTCCATCTTATTTTTATATTTAAGTTCGTTTTCTCTTCACACAAATCTCCTATAATCAGAAATCTTACGATTACCTATCATAAATATTATTCTAAATCTGCTGAAATTATGAAATTAATTTATCGCAACACCTTCAAACAATAACTCTCCCTTTTGTTGCCGTAAGTAACAATATCGTTAAAGCTATATATATATAGAGAGAGTCAGACAAACAGACAGAGTAGTATACCTATACGAGTGTACCACAACCACCCCGAATTTGATTCAGATAGTGTAGATTCCGAATATATCCTCTGATGCAGATGTGTCTTGTCAGGTGACTTGTCAAAAGGTACCTCATATTTTAATTTCTATTTTGCTTATCTAAACTGGAATACAGTTGGTATATGTTAAGCTTCTTTCAGTTCCCATCTACCAAATCCTCTCAAGGCTTTGATTGGTCACTCTGAGACTGAACCCAGAACCATGTGGTTGGTAAGCAAAATTCTTACCACATAACCATGCCTGATCATGTCTGTATACCTGAGGAATTTCAACCATGTTTCGTGGTCTGCTACCACAACAGCTCCTTTATAGGATCCAGTTAGCTCAAGACATCATCAGGAGGAACCACGTCCGGTTTCGGCCCCTACTCCTCTACCGTTTTGTCGTGGCGGGGCCCCTCCTTTCGGAGGTGTCTTCAGCTCTGGTGTTGGGTGTATGTCTTCTTTCTTCTATTCCCTGGCCTCTTCGATGCAGCATCAACGAGTGTCAGCGTCCGACTGATCGTCATGTGAAGTTCCCCATTTTGTTTTAATCTCTCTAATCTCGGTACTACTAAAGCAGCGCGGACCCGAACGCGCAGTCGCGCGTCCGTGCTAGCTAGTCGTGAGTGGTCGATCCTAACCCTAACTCTAAACACGTATTCATTTGCACACGCGGGTTAGGGATAGGGTTAGGGTTAGGATCGACCACTCAAGACTAGCTAGCGCGTTCGGGTCCGCGCTGCTTTAGTAGTACCTCTAATCTCTAATTATCTTATATGTTTGACACTGTTGTTTCTCTTTTCTTTCAGATTATCAGGTGACCTCTGCATCACAGAATTTTTATATAAACAATGTCATTCGTATTGAATGTCTTTTAAAAACTGAGCAAAAGATGTTATACATAACACGTATAACCCTGTTTCTATAAATATATACTGAATTACTGCAAAATATATCTTCTGAATTGATATATGGAGCAAACTTTCTCTTCTTTATTGTCTGGAAGACACAGAAAATTATATTTGTATTTTAATTAATCCTTTAGCATTTTACCTGGCCATATCAGTCTGAAACGTTCTAGCTATCTTATGTTAAAACTGCCCACATCTGGCCTCTTACACTCACCATGCAATGTCATTCTATACATAAACAATCACATCATTGAAATCTTAAAGTAATAAGATAATGAATGATTAATTCAGAAGAATTTGAATAAATAAGTATTACATTTGACAGAGTAATCTGAATGTTAATGAGTTAAAGCAATTAACAAGGCAATTTGCAGCATCTTCAGATATTAACAAAGATTATTATTGATGGAGATATATCAGTAGAAATATTTCTTAAGAGCAATATACAAAAGGAAGGAAAATATTTGTGTACTGTGACAAGAGAAACGAAGATTATGGAAAATGAATTATATGAAAGAACTGATTTTTCTGATGATGTAACGAATGAAAAGGACAAAACATATGATTGTGATACTTGTGGCAAATTATTCTCTCGGAAAGCTGACTTAGTCATTCATCAAGGTATTCATACAAAAGAAAAACCATATCACTGTGATATCTGTGGTAAATCGTTCACTCGAAAAAATTACTTAACTAATCACCAACATATTCATACAGGAGAGAGGCCGTATCGCTGTGATATCTGTGGTAAACCATTCTCACAAGGTTGTAACTTAACAAGACACAAACAGATTCACACAAGAGGAAAATATTTACAGTGTGATGTCTGTGGTAAATCATTTTTTGATACTCATCATTTAACTACTCACAAACGCATTCATACAGGAGAAAAACCATATCGCTGTGATATCTGTGGTAAATCTTTCTATGAAAATAGTTACTTAACTACACACATGCGCATTCATACAGGAGAGAAGCCATATCACTGTGATATCTGTGGTAAATCATTTTCTTACAGACACACCTTAACTATTCACAAACACATTCATTCAGGTGTGAAACCACATCACTGTGAAATCTGTGGTAAATCATTCTCTCAAAATAATCATTTGACTAGGCACAAACGCATTCATACAGGAGAAAAGCCATATCACTGTGATATCTGTGGTAAATCATTTCCTGGAACTAGTGATGTAACTATTCACAAGCGTGTTCATACAGGAGAGAAGCCATATCCTTGTAATATCTGTGGTGAATCATTCTCAAGAAGTGGTGACTTAACTAGTCACAAACGCATTCATACAGGAGAGAAGCCATATCATTGTGAAATCTGTGGTAAATCGTTCTCTCAAAATAATCACTTGACTAGGCACAAACGCATTCATACAGGAGAGAAGCCATATCATTGTGATATCTGTGGTAAATCATTCCCTGAAACTGGTCACGTAACTATTCACAAGCATGTTCATACAGGAGAGAAGCCATATTGCTGTGATATCTGTGGTGAATCATTCTCAAGAAGTGGTGACTTAACTAGTCACAAACGCATTCATACAGGAGAGAAGCCATATCATTGTGATATCTGTGGTAAATCTTTCTCTCGGAATTATCTCTTGACTAGGCACAAACACATTCATACAGGAGAAGTCATATCACCTTAATACTTGTGGTAAATCATTTTCTCAAAATAGCACTTTAACTAGTCACAAACGTTTTCATACAGGAGAGAAGCTACATGGCGACATGTGGCAAATCATTTGCTCATAGAAGCAGCTTAATTACTCATATCAGCATTCAGATGACAGACAAACCACACCAGTGATCTTTCATCATTGTTTTCCTGTCCACTTTTGCCATGTTTTCATGGGTCAGATGGAATTTGTTGAGGTGGTGTGCCAGTTAAAGCCTGCTCACTGTATTTGGTTACCTGATGTCAACAACAGTATGGATTTAAATGACACTGGATTTACTTGTGGAATTCCTTTGTGTTGGTAGAGTTTAACATACGAGAGAAAGAGAAGCAAAATAGAATTTACAAGACTATTATTCACTACGATCTTTTCAACCCATCATACATCAGTGCTTCACAGGTGAGATACAGTGCCGATGTGTCCTGTCAGGTGATTTGTCAAAAAGTACCTCATATTTTAATTTCTGATTTTCTTATTTCAATTGCAATACATTTTGGTATTTGGTATATGTCAAGCTTCTTGGAGATTCCATCAATCAAATACTCTCCCAAGGCTTTGATTGGCCAGTCTGGGACTGAACCCAGAACCATGTGGTTGGGATGCAAAATTCTTACCACACGACCATGCCTGCACCTTTATGGTCATGTCTATATAAAAATGTAGTAAAACTTGCAATCTTTTAATTTCTCTAATCTCTAATTATCTTGTATGTTTGACACTGTTGTTTCTCTTTTCTTTCAGATTATAAAATGACATCTGCATCACAGAATTTTTATATAAACTACATCATTTGTATTGAAAGTCTTTTAAAGTCTGAGCAAGGATGTTATTCATAACACACATAACCTTGATTGTATGAATATATACTGAATTACTGCAAAATATATCTTCTGAACTGACATATATAGACAAATTTCTCTTTTTTATTGTCTGGAATACACAGAAAATTATATTTGTATTTGAATTAATCCTTTAGCATTTAAACTGGCCATATAAGTCCCAAACATTCTAGCTATTCTAAGTTAAAACTGCCCATATCTAGCCTCTTACACTCACCCTGCAATGTCATTCTAAACATAAAGGATCACATCATTGAAATCTTAAAGCAATAAGATAATGAATCATTAATTCAAAAGAATTTGAATAAATAAGTATTACATTTGACAGAGTAATCTGAATGTTAATGAGTTAAAGTAATTAACAAGGCAGTTTGCAGCATCTTCAGATATTAACGAAGATTATTAATGACGGAGATATATCAGTAGAAATATTTGTTAACAGCAATATACAAGAAGAAGGAAAACATTTGTGCACTGTGACGAGAGAAAGGAAGATTATGGAAAATGAATTATATTGGAGTGAAGATGAATATAAAAGAGAGTCTGAAGAAATTGATTTTCCTGATGATGTAAAGAATGAAAAGGGCAAAACATCATGTGATTGTGATACCTGTGGTAAGTCATTCTCTTGGAAAGCTAAGTTGGTCATTCACCAACGTTCTCATACAGGAGAAAAACCATATCACTGTCATATCTGTGGTAAATCATTTTCTCAAAGTTATCACTTAACTAGGCACAAACGCATTCATACAGGAGAGAAGCCATATCATTGCGATATCTGTGGTAAATCCTTCTCTCGAAATGATCACTTATCTGAGCACAAAAGTGTTCATACAGGAGAAAAGCCATATCACTGTGAAACTTGTGGTAAATCTTTCACTCGAAACGATTACTTAACTAGCCACAAGCGTGTTCATACAGGAGATAAGCCGTATCACTGTGAAATCTGTGGTAAATCTTTCTCTCAAGATAATCACTTAACTAAGCACAAGCGTGTTCATACAGGAGAGAAGCCATATCATTGTGATATCTGTGGTAAATCATTCTCTGAAAATGGTCAGTTAACTAGGCACAAACGCATTCATACAGGAGAGAAGCCATATCACTGTGAAATCTGTGGTAAGTCATTCTCTCAAAATTATGTCTTGACTACTCACCAACTTATTCATACAGGAGAGAAACCATATCACTGTGATATCTGTGGTAAATCATTCTCTGAAAATTATAATTTAACTAGGCACAAACGCATTCATACAGGAGAGAAGCCATATCACTGTGATATCTGTGGTAAATCCTTTTCTGAAACTGGTTACTTAACTATTCACAAGCGTGTTCACAAAGGAGAGAAGCCATATCACTGTGATATCTGTGGTAAATCATTCTCCCAAAGTTATCACTTAACTACTCACAGACGCATTCATACAGGAGAAGAACTATATTGCTGTGATATATGTGGTAAATCCTTCTCTGAAAATAGTTGCTTAACTAAACACATGCGTATTCACACAGGAGAGAATCCATATCATTGCGATATCTGTGGTAAATCATTCTCTTATGGACACAGCTTAACTGTTCACAGATACATTCATTCAGGCGTGAAGCCATATCACTGTGAAATCTGTGGTAAATCATTCTCTCAAAATTGTCGCTTAACTAAGCACAAGCGTGTTCATACAGGAGAGAAGCCATATCATTGTAATATCTGTGGTAAATCATTCTCTGAAAATGGTCATGTAACTATTCATAAACGCAGTCATACAGGAGAGAAACCATATCATTGTGATATCTGTGGTAAATCATTTTCTCATAATAGTCATCTGACTAGACACAGACGCATTCATACAAGAGAAGTCACATTACTGTAATACCTGTGGTAAATCATTTCCCAAAAACTGTACTTTATCTAGTCTCGAACATTTTCATACATGAGAGAAGCCATATCATTGTGACATGTAGCAAATGATTTACTTATAAAAGCAGCTTAACTACTCACAAGAGCATTCACATGACAGACAAACCATTCCAGTGATCCGTCATCGTTCTTTTCAAGAGCAAAGGAACGCTCCTCAGTAAACAACTCCAGACTTGTTTTTTTTCACTTGCGAATCAGTGGTCACGTATACAAATGATGGTGTCCCTGAGTCTTCTGAAAGTGATTCAGAAAACAATTATAATATATTTTGTCTATTCTAAATGATCTGGACATTCTTTTTACTTTAAATAAAATATTCTTTACATTCTACTGTTGTTTTATTGTCATTTATTTACAAGTATTATAAATTTTAGAGGTAAAATATTTCTCTGGGAATGAATTATGATTTATAATATTGCTTCTAGGGGAAATTATTGCTTTGCTTAATGAGTTTTCACTTTAGGAGCAGCCTCCAGGATTAGATTAACTCATATATCAAGGCATTATTTTGGCACAAGGCCAGCAATTTCAGGGGAAGGGGATAAGTCGAATAACCACATGGATCGGCATGTGTGCTTTTTACATGAACTAGGACACGTGCATTTTACAAGGGAGTGGCACAATATATATATATATATATATATAAGAGACAAGGTGTATATACGCCGCTATATATATATATATATATATATATATATATAAATAATACAGAATGGGACAATGAAGCTATGTAACTTCTCATATATATTTGAGGGCGCATGGCTCAGTTGTGAGTTCAATTCCCATACCAAGCCGTGTTCTTGAGCAAGACACTTCATTTCATGTTGCTCCAGTTCACTCAGCTGTAGAAATGAGCTGTGACTCCTCACTGGTGCCGAGCTGTATTGGCCCCTTTGCCTTTCCCTTGGATAACATCAGTTGTGGGGAGAGGGGAAGCTGGTATGCATGGGTGACTGCTAGTCTTCTATAATCAACCCTCGCCCTGACTTATACCCCGGAGGGGGAACTTTCTGGGTGCAATCGGACGGGGAAGCCGTGAGTGTAGGACGTGGCAGTCAGCTGCTATTTTTAGCGTTTCGGAACGGGCCACGTGCAAGGGTACATTACCACCCAACAGGTCTGGGTCCACGAAGAGAAGGTAGGTGTCTTACTTCTAATCTCCAGCATTCACTTCGAAATAGCGGTCAGCATTTCGTCCAGCGTGCTAATGATTCTGCCAGCTTGCTGCCTTGCCCAAGCAGTCACCCATCTAAGTACCCAGTTGGCTCGACATTGCTTCACTTCGGTGATCAGGCGAGAAAAGGTGCAATCAACATTATAAGGCTGCAATAACAATATTAACAGTTTCAAAACGGTATCTCCATAGCCTAAAACGTGGGATTCCGTAAAAAAGAAAAAAATAAATAAGCGGGGAAAGGTTCAGATTACATATAGTCCATCTGGACCTTCAAAACATTTATTCGTATTTTCTGAACGTGGTAAATTAGTGTTTGATCAGTCGCTCGTGGAACTTGTTCTCCTTCATATAATTGTTCCTTCAGTTATCCGCTAGAAGCAAAGTTGTTATCAATAGGCCTTATAATGGTGGTGTGGGCAGTTAGTACCTATCATCGACCTCTGTTTTTCACTGTGTCTTTATTTTATTGATCCCAAAGCAATGAAAGGTAAAATTGGCATCGGCGGGATTTGAACTCAGAACACAAATCGCCTAGGAAAACACTCCATGGCCAAAATAATTGCTATTAATTTTGGTAAAATGCTAAGATTTCGTTTCGGTAATTAAAGCAAACCAATGCATGTTTTATACATTCCCCATTTTCATAGGTTTTTCTCAGTATTATTTCTGGTGGCAGATATTCTTTGATCTCGTCTGAAATTATTGATTTTTCTGGATGAATTTCTACTTTTGTATCAAAACTGCATGGGAAAGGACTATTTCGAAGATATCGAATGAGATTAAATTGTGAGTAAATTAATAATTTCATTTTATTTTAGTTTCAAGTTCGTTTTCTTTTTGTAGAAACCTTTTATAATCGGAGATCTTAGGATACACTTTACTCTTTTACTTGTTTCAGTCACTTGACTGCGGCCATGCTGGAGCACCGCCTTTAGTCGAGCAAATCGACCCCAGGACTTATTCTTTGTAAGCCTAGTACTTTATCCTATCGATTTCTCTCTTTTACCGAACCTCTAAGTTACGGGGACGTAAACACACCAGCATCGGTTGTCAAGCGATGTTGGGGGAACAAACACATACACACACATGGTACTACTAAAGCGGCGCGGACCCGAACGCGCAGTCGTGCGTCCGCGCTAGCTAGTCGTGAGTGGTCGATCCTAACCCTAACCCTAACCCTAACTCTAAACACGTATTCATTTGCACACGCGGGTTAGGGTTAGGATCGACCACTCAAGACTAGCTAGCGCGGACGCTCGACTGCGCGTTCGGGTCCGCGCTGCTTTAGTAGTACCCACACACATATACGACAGGCTTCTTTCAGTTTCCGTCTACCAAATCCACTCACAAGGCTTTGGTCAGCCCGAGGCTACTGAAATTATGAAAATTAAGTTACTTACAGAAAAATGATTTTGTAATGGAATTTTGACGGAGGTAAAGAACAGGTACATTACCCGTGTTCGGCGTAACAAAGACCCTAAACCTAACCCCGAATCCTAACCGTAATTCTAAACACCTGGTGTACGTTTTCTCTAATCTCTAATTATCTTGTATGTTTGACACTTGTTTCTCTTTTCTTTCAGATTATCAGGTGACATCTGCATCACAGAATTTTTACATAAGCTACATCATTACTATTGAATGTCTTCTAAAGACTGAGCAAAAGATGTTATACATAACACGTATAACCCTGTTTCTATAAATATATATTGAATTACTGCAAAATATATCTTCTGAATTGATATATGTAGCAAACTTTCTCTTCTTTATTGTCTGGAATACACAGAAAATTATATTCCTATATTAATTAATCATTTAGCATTTAGACTAGCCATACCAGTCCCAGACATTCTAGCTATTTTACGTTAAAACTGCCCACATCTGGCCTCTTACACTCACCCTGCAATGTCATTCTAAACATAAAGGCTCACATCATTGAAATCTTAAAGCAATAAGATAATGAATGATTAATTCAGAAGAATTTGTGTAAATAAGTATTACATTTGACAGAGTAATCTGAATGTTAATGAGTTAAAGCAATTAACAAGGCAATTTGCAGCATCTTCAGATATTAACAAAGATTATTATTGATGGAAATATATCAGTAGAAATATTTAAGAGCAATATACGAGAAGAAGGAAAACATTTGTGTACTGTAACAAGAGAAAGGAACATTATGGAAAATGAATTATATGAAAGAACTGATTTTTCTGATGTTAAGAATGAAAAGGGCAAAATATCATATGATTGTGATACCTGTGGTAAATTCTTCTCAAGGAAAGCTAGCTTACTCACTCACAAACGTATTCATACAGGAGAGAAGCCATATCATTGTAATATCTGTGGTAAATCCTTCTCTCAGACTGGCTCTGTAATTATTCACAAGCGCAATGTCCACACCGGAGAAAAACCATATCACTGTGAAATCTGTGGTAAATCGTACTCACAAGGTAATGACTTGACTAGGCACAAATGCATTCATACAGGGGAGAAGCCATATCGCTGTAATGTCTGTGGTAGATCATTCTTTCTAAATCATGTCTTGGCTCGGCACAGACGCATTCATACAGGAGAGAAGCCATTTCATTGTAATATTTGTGGTAAGTCCTTCTCTCAGACTAGTTCCGTAACCATTCACAAGCGTAATGTTCACACAGGAGAAAGACCATATCACTGTGAAATCTGTGGTAAATCATTCTCTCGAAATAATGGTTTGACTAGGCACAAACGCATTCATACAGGAGAGAAGCCATATCACTGTGATATCTGTGGTAAATCATTCTCTCAAAATAATGGTTTGACTAGGCACAAACGCATTCATACAGGAGAGAAGCCATATCACTGTGATATCTGTGGTAAATCATTCTCTGAAACAAGTCCCTTAACTAGTCACAAGTGTGTTGTTCATACAGGAGAAGGACTATATCGCTGTGAATTCTGTGGTAAATCATTCTCTCAAAATAATGACTTGACGAATCATAAATGCCTCCATACTGGAGAGGAACCATATCGCTGTTATATTTGTGGTAAATCATTCTATGAATATATAAACTTAACTAATCACATACGTATTCACACAGTAGAGAAGCCATATCAAAGCGGTATCTGTGATAAATCATTCTTTCATGGACCAAATTTAACTGTCCACAAATATATTCATTCCAGTGTGAAGCCGTATCACTGTAAAATCTGTGGTAAATCCTTCTCTCGAAATGATCACTTATCTAAGCACAAGAGTGTTCAGACAGGGGATAAGCCGTATCACTGTGAAATCTGTGGTAAATCCTTCTTTCGAAACGATCACTTATCTAAGCACAAAAGTGTTCATACAGGAGAAAAGCCATATCACTGTGAAACTTGTGGTAAATCTTTCACTCGAAACGATTACTTAACTAGCCACAAGCGTGTTCATACAGGAGATAAGCCATATCACTGTGAAATCTGTGGTAAATCTTTCTCTCAAGATAATCACTTAACTAAGCACAAGCGTGTTCATACAGGAGAGAAGCCATATCACTGTGAAATCTGTGGTAAATCATTCTCTCAAAGTGAACAGTTACCTAAGCACAGGCGTGTTCATACAGGAGAGAGGCCATATGACTGTGAAATCTGTGGTAAATCCTACTCTCGAATTTATAACTTAACTCGTCACAAACGTACTCACACAGTTGAGAAGGCATAGTTGTGATATCTGTGGCAGCTTGACTACTCAACAAAGCATTCATACGAGAGACAAACCATCTCAGTAATCTGTCATTACTGTTCTCATGTTCTCCTTTGCCATGCATTCATGAGTCAGATGTAATTTATTGAGGTGAATTTTCTCCGTCCAGAGGCCCTTCCTGTTGCCTCCCCCACCACCACTACCTTTTCTGTAGGTCTTGATACATCTCCAACACCATCTATTTCTCTCTATATGTCTGTCATTCTCTCCTTTCTTTTCCTACTGGAATCGTTAAGTATCTCCTCTATAGTAAGACACTTGTCTCTCTCCTGCTATTATACATTAACCTCTCGACTGGCACAAAGCCATCCCCCCCCCCCCCCAGTTCCACTCCCTCTGCCAGCTGAGTGGATCTTTATCTGGCCAGTTATTTGGTGATCCCCTATGCTGCTGATGCTGGTGCCACTTAAAAATCACCCAATACACTCAATAAAGTGGTCACCATTAGGAATGGCATCCAGCCATAGAGACCATACCAAAGGGGACAATGGATCCTAGTGCATCTCTCTGTTTGACCAGCTTTTGTCAAACTGTCTAATTAATGTTAGAAAAAGAATGCTTCTCAGTAAACAACTCTACACTTGTATTTTTTTAAATTCAAATTACGACAAATGTAAATAAACAAACGAAGCTTGCTTTTTTAGAAAGTTAAAGAAGTAATTTTAAATTCTCAATCGCAGAATAATGCTAATAATATAACCTGAACAGGATAAACTATCCCTGAATCAGTGGTCACGTCTACAAATGATGGTGTCCCTGAATCTTGTGAAAGTGATTCAGAAAACAATTATAATATATTTTGTCTCTTCTAAATGATCTGAACATTGTTTTTACTTTACATAAAATATTCTTTACATTCTACTGTTGTTTTCTTGTCATTTATTTACAAGTATTACAAATTTTAGAGGTAAAATATTTTTCTGCGAATGTATTACAATTTATAACATTGCTTCTATGGGAAATTATTGCTTTGCTTAATGAGTTTTCACTTTAGGAGCAGCCTCCAGGAATAAATTAACTTGTATCAACCAATCACTGATGTCTATTGAGGTGAAAACAATTACTGCTGTGAATTGTGAACACTACACGTTGTGCGGTGTAATGGGATCTTTTCCCTTGAATAAAATTATACATATATACGCATATATACATGATTAACATAATAGGGTAAAAATTTGATATTAATTAATATCAATTTAATACCAGGAAACTAGCACATTAAAAGAATCAGAAGGTTCAGAAAAAAATTTTCTGAGATCCTAAGAGGCTTATAGTACTTGTGTATATAAAAGCGACCACTAAGTGGTCTGTTAATATGCTAGAAAAAGATCACTTAAAAAATTCTCAATCTTTCTTTTTATATTTATATATATACACATATATAATTTGTTTTTCTTCAGAATATACCATTTCAGCGACAAATTTACAAACATACACTCCCATTTATATAGGGATCTTTCTGATGCCCGGTTGAGTAGGAGGGCAGAACGGTGACCAAGGAAGCTGTGGGCACAAACCTGGGTGAATCTGACCGCAGGAGCAGATCTTGGTGGTAGTAAAAGTAACTTCTTTTTTGCCTGCTTTTAGTGTTGTTGTCTTTGTAGCCATGTGGGTAATTGCACATACTGTATTACACATCCTGAGCAAGGTTCAATCCCTTCCAGGAGCACTATCCTTGGTGTTTATAAAAATTTGTCTTTAGTTTTGATAGATTTAAATATCTCTTAATTTACTACATTAATGTTGGGTGTCTTGGTGGTCTTGTGGGTAGAGACATGATTAGACATCTACATTGAACATCCTGGGCATGTTCAATCCTACCCAGGGCTTGCATTAAGGGGTCTTATTAAAATTTTTCATTTTTTTTTTCATCTCTAGAGATAAAAAATGAAAATGTTTAATAAGACCCCCTGTCATTCCTGGCAGAGATTAGAAACCTCTGCCTGTGTCTTGTTACTACTTCTAAACACCCTTACCTACTGGGCCACCAAAGCAGCAACAATTTTTATGAGAAAATTAAGATACTTAAATTTATTTCAAATATTGTATTTACTATAAATATATGAGGGAGATCTGGTTACTATGTGAAGGCTGCCTTGTGGCCCCTTCTTTGCACACACACACACACACATATTTTTGGTGAGTGAAATTTGGTTGCTTAAATAAAAGTATTTAATAATGTCTTCTGTAATTTCTAGCAGATTTGAAACCTCCACTTCTAAACATCTTGACCTGTTAGGCCACCAAAGCAACAACAATTCTACTGTGAAAATGAAAATATTTAAATTTATTTCAATTATTGGGCTTATTATAAAGAGTTGAATGAGATTTGGTTACTATGTCAAGGCTGTTTTATGACTCCCTTCTTCACACACAATCTTTTTGTTGATGAAATTTGGATGCTTAGATAAAAATATTTAATAAGACATCTTGTAATTGCTGGCAGAGATTTGAAACCTCCACTAGAGTAATTTGTTATTATTTCTAAACACCCTTACCTTTTGGGCCATCAAAGCAATAACAATTCTCATAAGAAAATTAAGATATTTAAATTTATTTCAATTATTGGGTTTACTATAAAAATTTGGAGGAGATTTGGTTACTATGTCAAAGCTGCTTTGTGGCCCCTTCTTCACACAGACAATCTTTTTGCTGAGGGAAATTTGGTTGCGTAAATAAAAATGTTATTTAATAAGAACCTTTGTAATTCTTGGAAGAGATTTGAAACCTCCACTTGTTATATTACCACTTTGCAACACCCACACCTACTGAACTACCAAATCATCAATAATTTTAATAAAATCAAGATATCTAAATTTATTTCAATTAATGGAATTACCATGAAGATATGATGGCAATTTGATTACTCTGTGAAGGCTGCCTTGTGGCCCCTTCTTCACACACAATCTTTTTGTTCAGGGTAATTTGGTTGCTTAAATGAAAATATTTAATGAGACCCCACGTAATTCCTGGCAGAGACCTGAAACTCTACTGGTGTGTTCAGTTACTACTTCTAAGCACACTTACCTACTGGACAATCAAAGAAGTAACAACTTTAAAGAGATAATTACACTATTTAAATTTATTTCAATTATTGGGTTTACTATAAAAATTCTTTCTTTACCACACTCCTCTGCAACATCAGAAAGGATTTTCTGTTTTCCACAATATCAAAATTAAAAATCGAAATTTCTTGAAAACTTCCAAGCTTAATGCTCTTCAGAAGTCGAAGACTTTGTCACAAAATACTGATTGTACGAAGTCGAAGCCGGATGAACCACTTTGTAAAACATTATTTGAAAAAAACTGGTACAACAGAGAACCTCTTCATCATCATCATCGTTTAACGTCCACTTTCCATGCTAGCATGGGTTGGACGATTTGACTGAGGACTGGTGAAACCGGATGGCTACACCAGGCTCCAATCTGATCTGGCAGTGTTTCTACAGCTGGATGCCCTTCCTAACGCCAACAACTCCGAGAGTGTAGTGGGTGCTTTTACGTGCCACCCGCACGAAGGCCAGTCAGGCGGTACTGGCAACGGTCACGCTCAAAATGGTGTATTTTATGTGCCACCCACACAAGAGCCAGTCCAGGGGCACTGGCAACGATCTCGCTCAAAAGTCCCGAAAATGATTAAACCAAAGACATCACAGTGACCGGATTTTTCCCCTTATGAATGCGTTTGTGTGTTTTAAGAGTACCCTTTTCAGAGAATGATTTATCACAGATATCGCACGTGTACGGCTTCTCTCCTGTATGAATTCGTTTGTGTATAGTCAAGTGTTCATTTCGAGAGAACGATTTGCCACAGATATCACAGTGAAATGGTTTCTCCCCTGTATGAATGCGCTTATGCTTAGTTAAGTGACTCCCATCGGAGAAAGATTTACCACAGATATCACACTGATACGGTCTCTCTCCTGTGTGAATATGCATGTGTGTATTTAGTTTGCCTTTCTCAGCAAATGATTTACCACAGATCTCACAGTGATATGGTTTCTCTCCTGTATGAATACGTCTGTGTGTAGTCAAGTTGCTGCTTTCAGAGAAGGATTTACCACAGATATCACAGTGATATGGATTTTCCCCTGTATGAATGCGTTTATGTCTAATCAAATGATGATTGCGAAAGAACGACTTGCCACAGATATCGCACTGATATGGTTTCTCTCCTGTGTGAATGCGCTTGTGTTTAGTCAAGCAGCCTCCGTCGGAAAACGATTTACCACAGACATCACAGTGATATGGTTTTTCTCCAGTATGGACACGTTTATGGATAGTTAGATGACCAATTTGAGAGAATGAACTACCACAGATATCACAGCGATACGGTTTCCCTCCTGTATGGATGCGTTTGTGCGTAATCAAGGCATGACTATGAGAGAATGACTTACCACAGACGTCACAGCGATATGGTTTCTCTCCGGTATGACTACGTTTGTGTGCTGATATTTTACCACTCTCGGAGAAAGATTTTCCGCAGATATCACAATGATATGGTTTCTCTCCTGTATGGATGCGCCTATGTTTAGTTAAGTCTCCATTTTCACAGAACGATTTACCACAGATATCACAACAATATGGTTTTTCCCCTGTATGAGTTCGTCTGTGCCTAATTAAATTACTACTTCCAGAGAATGATTTTCCACAGATATCGCAATGGTAGGGTCTCTCTCCTGTATGAACACGTTTGTGAGTAGTCAAGCTGCTATTCTGAGAGAACAATTTACCGCAGGTGTCACACTTATATGGTTTCTCACCTGTATGACTATGTTTGTGAGTAAGAACTTTACCTTTCTCAGAGAATGACTTACCACAGATATCACAGTGATGTGGTTTCTCTCCTGTATGAATACGTTTGTGCGTAGTTAGGTTACCTTTCTGAGAGAATGATTTACTACAGATATCACAATAATGCAGCATCTCTTTCTTTATATCACAAGGAACGTCAATCCTTTTAGTCTGTCTTTTACGCTTAACCTTGTCACTACACATTTCATATTCCATCACTTTTTTTCCTCGAACCTCAACACAGATATTTTCTTCCTTGCATTTTCACTGCTCTACTGTGACATGCTATTATCGTTGTCGGTATACAATAATGCTGGAAAACACTTCTGTAACCCAAGTCTAAATAAAACGAAAATTCCTTTGATAAATTATTTGGTGACATGTAAAACGCACCTGTTCTGACGACATGTTAAAAGCATCAAGTACACTCTGCGGAGTGGCTAACATTAAGAAGGGCATCCAGCTGTAAAGAGAATGATCTGCCAGAGGTGTCAGTCATATGGCTTGTTTCCTGCATTCGTACGGACTTAAAACACCTCTTTGTGTAAAATTTGCCCAAGTTTCACTCTTCACCACCCAGATTACTCTGTCAAATGCTTATCGCTTCACATTACTTCAAATTAATCGCGCATTCTATTTCAGTTTCGATATTTTGATCACGTGATGTTTATTTTGAGAACACTGTAGGCCAGGTATGAGAGGCCACATCTGGCCAGTGTGAACAGAGAACCAGTAGAATGTTTGGACTAGATATGGCCAGTTTAAATGCAAAAAAAAAAGGCTAAGTTGAATCCTATATAATTTTGTACATTTTCCAAATAGTGAATAAGACAGAAACGTTGCTATAACTCTCAATTCAGAAGAAATATTTCACAGTAATTCACCATAGATATATTATATGAACAGTGTTATATCTGTTGTGTATAACATCTTCCTCTTGTGTTTAAAACCTGATCAATATTCATGATGTAAAAATTCCTTTATGCCTCAGACGTCTGATATTCTGAAATGATATAGAAACACTTGAAGCTATAGAAAATATATAAAAAGAGATTCAACAATAGAAACATTACTATATTTAAAAAGAATAAACTAGATATGAACTTTTAACAGAATTAAATCTGAGCATGATCGTTACCAGCGTGTTTACGTCCCCGTAACTTAGCGGTTCGGCAAAAAGAGACCGATACAAAAAGTACTAGGCTTCCAAAGAATAAGTCCTGGGGTCGATTAGCTCGACTAAAAAGGCGGTGCTCCAGCATGGCCGCAGTCAAATGACTGAAACAAGTAAAAGAGTAAAAAGGCAATAAATTTAAGGGTTGGGGGGGGGTACTCATGTCGAAGTTATGCCTCCTAAAATGTGTACCTGGGTACGCATGGTTAATGACAGTCTTATAAATTAATTAAATTAATGACCACGATGGTATTTGCGATGCATTAATTTACACTCGTCTCTCTCCCAATCTGTACAGGATGGTTGGTACACCACCACAACACAAACATCTTTAAAATAACTTATAAAACAATTTCAAAATAAACTTTTAGCTTCATTGTAGAGTTTAGTCGAGTACTAACGAGGTTTTATTTTCATTTCATTAAACAGACAGCAGTGTGTTTAACTTTCTGAATGTTAAAACGAAATATCGCCTTAATTATTAATTTAATTCAATCATTGACAGCAAATATAATTAATATTGGCATCTCTAACCAGCAATATCAAAAGCTTTTCAATTACCGATGTTCCCCTTAATTTTAGTAGATAATCTGTAATATATATATATATATATATCTTACCTTTTTTTGGTAGTATTTACAGCAAAAGATCGTCTATATGAACAGCAATACATACAACATTACTCGTTGTTTAGGCGCGAAGCTATGGGAGGTAAGCACTTGACAACGGAAATTTTGAAAAACCGACTGGGAAATATGAACAACGAAAAGAACTAAGTTTCTGTACATAAGCTGAAAGATGTGGTTTAAGTACCCTGTATAACATTTTTTTTTTCTTGGTGGTGGTGGAATTTCAGAAAACTTTTGCGAACTTGTGTTCTGCACACGGGAATTCATACAATTAGGCAAACAAAATCGTGGGTGATTTAAGAGCGATTTTGCTGTTATTTTTAGCACATCACTTTGACGTATTGCCGTTTTCCAATATTTTTCTCTGCCTTGCCGACTTGCGGAGATAAAGCTTGTCTATTGGTTCCATCACAAACGACCTTGATAATTTAGTAGGTTGACCTGACTACAAATCATTTTCTTACTATTGATCCGTAGACATTAAACAACTCCTTAATAAATAAATCTAGACCAACGGAGCCGCGCCCTCCTCTCATGTTAGAAATATAGATAATTGGGTCACTGGAGTCAGTTACTCTCCCCGCCCCCTAAAACCTCTACTAACCCTTAAATTTCTCTGTTCTGATCAAGTGTGAAAGTAGACACAAGCCCCACGGTTATATTTTTCTATTATTTTTTCGTTTTTATTTTTTGTTCACCTATTACTTGTTCCAGTCATTAGACTGCGGCCATACTGGGGCACCACATTGAAGAATTTTTAGTTGAACGTATCGACCCCAGAATTTTTTTTTTCCCCTTTTACTCGTTTCAGTCATTGGACCAGCTTGAAGAAGTTTTGGTCGCAGAAAAATCAGCATTTTAAAATATATATTTAGAGTCTTTTGTTTTTTTTTCTCTCAGCACTTTCAAATTAATGAGAATAAGTTGAACTTTCTCTGGCCGTTGAAGGTCTAACAGAAACCTAGTCATTCTAACATACTTTCTTATCATTTACCTAAATAGGGAGATGGGTGTTTCTCCATAAAAATGACAAATTCTGGTTTTTGTGATAAAGAGAAATAACCCAGAAATCGTGATATACAGATATTGCTTTGAGCTGAATGGTGGGGTGCTAGATTCCCTTGTTCGAAAATATAAGGACACAGATCATGTCGTATAGCCAGCTGGAGACGCTGTCTCCTAGGGCTAAATTACAGTAACATTCGTCCTAAACCAGGACTGCCATGTTATGTTGGCAAAAATTTTTCCTCCAAAGTAGCGTTGCTGAATATAATATAAAAAAAATATACATGCATATATAAATATATATATATATATATACATACACACACACACACACATATATATATGACAGACTTCTTTCAGTTTCTATCAACCAAATCCACTCACAAGATTTTGGTCAGCCCGCAGCTAAAGTAGAAGACACTTGCCTAAGGAAGCCATGCAATGGGACTGAACCCTGAACCATGTGGTTAGGGAGCAAGCTTCTTACCATACAGTCACACCTGTGCCTATAATGAAGTATTCCCATTTATGGTGTGCGTATATATTTCTAGCATAATAACCTATAAGGTAATGTTATCACTGAAACATGAAAAGACATCTGTCATACACACAACTGGACAAACATTAATAGTAATTTTTTATTCATTCAGAAAATATCTTAAATGGAATATATATGAATATTATGAAAGAACAGATTTTATTAAAAATATCAGAATGGTAGATATTGATAAGAAGATATAAAAAATATAGGGTTAGCAACTTGTTAGAACATGCTGTTATACATTTATTGTTGTATAAGACATTCCTTTCAACAAATGACTTTTGATATTAATACAGTCACTTGAGAAATATAGATGTAGTTAATTGTCTTTTTTGAGAGGATATACCACAGAATCAGTTACATGGTTTCTCTTCCATATGAATGTGTCTGTGTTTATCTTAGAGATTTATTTGAGAGAAAGGTTCACCACAGATGCCACAATGACATGGTTTCTCTCCTAATGAATGAGTCTGTGAGTAGTCAAGTGATCTATTTCAAAGAATGATTCACCACAGACATCACAACGATGTGATTTCACTCCTGAATGAACACATTTGTGTCTACTTAAATGTCCCTTTTGAGTGAATGATTTACTGCAGATATCACAGTGATATGGCTTCTCACCTGTATGGATAAGCTTGTGTTTAGTTAAGCTAACTTTTATAGAGAATGATTTACCACAGATATCACAGTGATATGGTTTCTCTCCTGTATGAGTACGTTTATGTACAGTTACATTACTTTTTTGAGCGAATGATTTACTACAGATATCACATTGATATGGCTTCTCTCCTGTATGAGTAAGTTTGTGTGTAGCTAACTTATCTCTCACAGAGAATAATTTACCACAGATATCACACTGAAAAGGTCTCTCGCCTGTATGAATAAGTTGGTGAGTAGTTAAGTCACTGTTTCGAGAGAATGATTTACTACAGATATTGCAATGATATGGTTTCTCTCCTGTATGAATACGTTTATGTACAGTTACAGCACTTCTGTGAACGAATGATTTACCACATATATCACAATCATATGGCTTCTCTCCTGTATGAGTAAGTTTGTGTGCAGCTAAGTTAACTCTCACAGAAAATGATTTACCACAGATGTCACAGTCATATGGTTTCTCTCCTGTATGAATACGTTTATGTACAGTTACAGCACTGCTTTGAGTGAATGATTTACCACAAATATCACAATGATATGGCTTCTCTCCTGTATGAGTAAGTATGTGTGTAGTTAAAGTTGCTTTTAGGGAGAATGCTTTCCCACAAGTATCACAGCAATATGGCTTCTCTCCTGTATGAATACGTATGTGTTTAGCTAAGTTAACTTTCACAGAGAATGATTTATCACATATATCACAATGATATGGCTTCTCTCCTGTATGAGTAAGTTTGTGTGTCGATAAATGCTGCTTTTGGGAGAATGATTTTCCACAAATATCACAGTGATGCAGCTTCTCTTCTGTATGAATACGTTTGTGAAGAGTAACTTTACTACTTTTAGAGAATGGTTTACCACAGCTATCATAATGATACAGGTTCACTCCTGAATGAACATGTTTGTGTACAGTTAGGCTGCTTTTGTGAGTAAATGATTTACCACAGACATCACAGCGATATGGTGGCTCTCCAATATGAATGAGTTTATGAATATCCAATGCATTATTTGTAGAGAATGATTTACCACAGATATCACAATGATATAGTTTTTGTCCCATGTGAATATTTCTGTGAATAGTTAGGTTACCTTTTTTAGAGAATGATTTTTCACAGATATCACAGTGGTATACAGATTTTCCTCTTTCTTTGGGCATCTCTGCAGGTAAAACTAACAAAACTCAAAGTTTCTCACACAATTCCTCTTTCTGTAATTTTTTTCTTCAACAAAATGTCTGGAAATTTTCTTTCTTCTTGTTTTTATATTTTATTCCTAACAAATATTACAACTGCTATATTATTATCAAATATAAGCTTTACTGATATCTTTAAGATGTTGCAAACGTCTTTACAAATTTATCCAAGTTTATTCAGAATTCAAATTTAGGTTGTACCCATTTCAGAGTGAATCCAAGAAATTTCACCAATAATGTACCTCAGAGGAAATATTTTACTGTAATCCACAATTAATTTACATAAACAGGGTTGTTACATCCAGTTCTGCATAACACTGTCTTCAAAATATAATGATTATTGATGACGCTTCTGATGTAAGATTTCTCTGATGCCAATGTCCTCTGATATTCTGAAATGATAGAGAAACAACAGTTTAAGATAGAGTGTAGCATTGGTTATGACAAAGACTTGGTGTTCATTTATATACAACATTTATTACTAAATTTTTAACAAGGCTTCATGAAAATCAAGAGTCCATCTTATATGGACATTGTATTTGAGAGGAGTTGAAGGTCTTCAACACAATTTTTGTCCTTGAGTAGCAATTGTTATTTCCTAGAAAGTATGAAAAGTAGCTAATATCTCCTTCAAACTTTTCTTTTGTAATGATATTTATTCAAACCGCAAATAATCCCTCTAAACACATAACTATGGCACTCCCCCACTACTCTCTTGCTCGTTATCATAGATTGTTAGTCACTAAGGGATATGCCATTTTTGTCCATAGCCTTCACGAAATTCTTCATTAAATCAAACTTGATATGTTGAAAGGAAGAAGTACCTTTTTTCATGTCACCCGAAGACTTTCTTGGACACTGTGTTCACCAGGAACGAAAGTGCTCCCAGATCCGCAATCGTGAAATGTAATTACAAAAACCCTTAAATCACACAATTCACATATTTTTTTTTGTTTGCATAGTCGTATATAAATTCCCGTGTGTAGAACACAAATTCGCAAAGAATTTCTGAAAGTTTTTTTTAAAAAGAAGGCAGTTACGAGAGGTTATATGGCGTGCTTAAACCAGAATTTCGCCATTCCAATTTTTAAAGTTCGCATTTACTTTACGTTATGTGAGACCCTTACGTATATGGATTAAAACAATTTTTATCTGTTCTATAACACAAAATATACAAGTATACGAAGTTTGAAAGTGTTTCGGTACCAAAAACACGACATAAAACATAAATGAAAAGTGTTGCTCATCAATTCAGAAGGATCCACTTTGTTTACTTCCGGTTTTGAAGACAAACCTATTTAAACTAATTTTATAATAAATTTTAATTAATTCTGATATAATTAACGCGGCCTTCATTCGTTTCGGCTCGACGAAGCCAAAACAAAAAGTCGCTTGTTTCCGTGACAACTCGACAATTCACTTCGGATATCTTCGTGACCTCCGTTCTTGTCTGTGCGTGTGTGTTCGCTTGTTGTTGCCTCTGTGTCTGTGTGTCCGTACCGCTTTTTGTGTCTGTGTCTGTGTGCGTGCTTGTTCTTGCCTCTGTGTCTGCGTGTGTGCTTAATCTAGCCTCTGTGTCTGTGTGTCCGTACCGCTTTTTGCCTCTGTGTCTGTGTGCGTGCTTGTTCTTGCCTCTGTGTCTGCGTGTGCGTGTGTGCTTAATCTAGCCTCTGTGTCTGTGTGTCCGTACCGCTTTTTGCCTCTGTGTCTGTGTGCGTGCTTGTTCTTGCCTCTGTGTCTGCGTGTGTGCTTAATCTAGCCTCTGTGTCTGTGTGTCCGTTCCTGTTCTTGCCTCTGTGTCTGCGTGTGCGTGTGTGCTTAATCTAGCCTCTGTGTCTGTGTGTCCGTACCGCTTTTTGCCTCTGTGTCTGTGTGCGTGCTTGTTCTTGCCTCTGTGTCTGCGTGTGTGCTTAATCTAGCCTCTGTGTCTGTGTGTCCGTTCCTGTTCTTGCCTCTGTGTCTGCGCGTGCGTGTGTGCTTAATCTAGCCTCTGTGTCTGTGTGTCCGTGCTGCTTTTTGCCTCTGTGTCTGTGTGTCCGTTCCTGTTCTTGCCTCTGTGTCTCCCTGTGCGTGTGTGCTTTTCTGGCCTCTGTCTCCCTGTGCGTGTGTGCTTTTCTGGCCTCTGTGTCTGTGTGTCCGTGCCGCTTTTTGCCCGTCAATTCAGAAAGATCCAAAACAACGATTATTTTCTTCCCTCCGATAACTTACTGAACACATAAAAATAAAAGTTGATGTGAATAATACCGACACATTTATAAAAAAATCTACTGTACAGAGTGACGTCATAATGAGAACTTCAGCCAAGGTAGACAATGACAGAATATTTATAACACTTACGTATTATATAATAGACCCAATGTGGAGGAGGAAGATATCACAATAAATCCAAAGTGGACAAAGATAGTAAACAGGTAATATAGAGATCCAGCGAGGAAGAATTCGCAAGTCAGAACTTAAGCCAAGGTAAACAATGACAGCTTCGTAAGAACTTCTAGGTTTTACTATGAACGTTATATTTTTAAGATCAACGTAACAAAGAATGCAGTAGATAATTTCTTGACATAGTTAATAAGCAATCATGTCTATTAAATTAAATCTCAGCTAATTATCTGTTAAATGGATGTGGCAGGTAATGTAGACGAGGATCCACCAACCGCACGGAATAAAGGAAGAGAAATATTGCGGAAGGTCAAAGGTTGTCAGGGGGAAGTAACTCTACATTTAACCTGGATTATTTAGAGTTCAGTTAGTATATCAGTTACGTGTGGTGGTCCTACATGTAACTGGGAAGGAAATAGACCAAATGATGATTATTTTTCAACATAGTCACCCCGCCCACCCCTGTGTTCCTACCCTCGAAGCTGCAGTCTTTGCATTCCATTGGTGAAGAGCTTTTATCCTACTTCGTCGTTACTGCAATACTAGTTCCCAGGTGTTTTTTTACTTTCATGTTGGGCTGGGCCGTCGAGGCCCTAAGCACTTTTGGTGCTTCCATAAAAGATTATGTAATCCAAAATATAAACAATATTAAACGATAAAATAAAACTTTTTTTTTTTTGAAAAAAGCGAAATAAAATAGTAAGTGGGAAAATAATGTTTATTTCCACTTTATTAATATTTGAAAAGTTTACTCCTACTTTTTTTGAAGTGCAAAGTCTCTGATCAGATCCACATAATGAATCTCCTCTGAGGCACAAGTCAGGGCAAGGTCGTTTATAGGACATCAGTCACCCATGCATACTAGCTTCCCCTCCCCACACCACCAATGTTGTCCTAGGGAATGGCAAAGGCCACTACAGCTTGGCCTCGGTGACATTGCAGCTTATTTCTGCAGCTGAGTGAACTGGAGCAACATGTAATAGAGTATCTTGCTCAAGAACACAATACATAGCTTGGTATGGGAATTGAACTCACTACCTCATAATTGTGAGCCCAATGCACTAAGCCATATGCCTTCACATACATGTATATGTGAAGGAGCATAGCTTCATATATATATATATATATATTTGACAGGAAGGACAACAAAAGAAAGAAAGAGACCTTGATATGTAAATAGAGGAATTTATCTGTAAAAATATGTGACACTTATTCAGTAGCCATGATAGAACTCCGAGTTTCGGATGCCAGGATGGGAGCCCACGACAACATCTCTTCAGTTATCCGGCCAATTGAAAATTTTCAAACGGCCGCATAACTGAAGAGATGTTGCCGTGGGATCCCATCCTGGCATCCGAAACTCGGAGTTCTATCATGGCTACTGAATAAGTGTCACATATTTTTATAGATATATATATATATATATATATTGTGCCACTCCCTGTAAGAGGCATCTGTGCTAGTTCATGTAAAAAACACACATGCCGATCCATGTGGTTATTCGACTTATCCCCTTCCCCTGAAATTGCTGGCCTTGTGCCAAAATAATTTCAGAGACAATAATGCCTTGATATATGAGTTAATCTAATCCTGGAGACTGCTCCTAAAGTGAAAACTCATTAAGCAAAGCAATAATTTCCCATAGAAGCAATGTTATAAATTGTAATTCATTCCCAGAAAACTATTTTACCTCTAAAATTTATAATACTTGTAAATAAATGACAATAAAACAACAGAAGAATGTAAAGAATATTTTATTTAAAGTAAAAACAATGTTCAGAGCATTTATAAGAAAAACAAATATTATTTATAATTGTTTTCTGAATCACTTTCACTCACACTAGACTTGCACATCACTTGATCATTTATAAGAATATTATTATTATTCCACATCATCACAGATCATTTATAAGAATATTATTATTCTAATTGTTTTTGCGTGGATTTTCCTGCATTTTATATTTTTCACTATATATGTGTGTGTGTGTGTATGAAAAAGTTGAATTATATTTCATCCTTTAATTTGGAGGATTCCAGAAAATGATTTCTAATATAGATTCTTCATATTTTGCTGGTGTAAGTTTGCGAATATGAAAATAATACTTGTATATGGTGTGTTGTGTAAACTTATGGAAAGGAATCCCATAGAACTCAACAAATTTGTTAAAAGTGGAGAAGAGAATATGTTAAAATTTAAGAGAATTTTAATTCACGCATATGATCGTTTCAAACAGCGATATTAAAATCATGCAAATTTATGGTTGCGGAAGGTGGTCTCATTCACTTCTCCTCCACTTATGTCGTCCGATGAAGCGACGGTACTGCGAACATCCAAGACGTGACGTGGCATTCCATCCACAGAAATGTAAGGATGACCCTGGTCTCCCTTTCGTCTCTCACACATCAAAGGGTGGACATGGAAATAATTATGACAGTCACTGGTATTGTTTCTTTCTCATATGACTGCGCTTGTGAGTACTAAAGCTGCTTCTATGAGCAAATGATTTACCGCAGATATCACAATGATATGGCTTCTCACCTGTGTGAGTACGCGTGTGAGTACCAAAGCTGCTTCTATGAGCAAATGATTTACCGCAGATATCACAATGATATGGCTTCTCACCTGTGTGAGTACGCTTGTGATCAATCAAAGTACCATATCCAGAGAATGATTTACCACAGGTATCACAGCAATATGGCTTCTCTCCTGTATGAACACGTTTGTGAATAGTTACGTGACTAGATGAAGAGAATGATTTCCCACAGATTTCACACTGATATGGGTCCTCGCCTGAATGAATGCCTTTATGAACAGTTAAGGCACGTCCATAATAGAATGATTTACCACAGATATCGCAATTATATGGTTTCTCTCCTGTATGAATGTATTTGTGTCTATTTAGGTAACTATTTTCATAGAATGATTTACCACAGATATCACAGCGATATGGCTTTTCTCCTGTATGAATGCGTTCGTGAGTAGTCAAATGATAAATATCATGAAATGATTTACCACAGAGGTCACAGTGTAGATATTTTCCTCTTATGTGAAGCTGTTTGTGTGTCGTTAAATTAGAAGCTTGCGAGAATGACTTACCACAGATATCACAGAAATAGGGCGTCTCACCTGTATGAATACGTCGGTGAGTAGTCAAGTTACCTCTCCGAGTGAACGACTTACCACAGATATCACAGTTATGTGGTTTTTCACCTGTATGAATACGTTGGTGACGGACTAAGTCATTTTTTCCATTGAATAATTTACCACAGCTATCACAATGATATGGCTTCTCTCCCGTATGAATACGTCGGTGAGTGCCTAAGCTACCTTTCTGAGTTAATATTTTACCACAGATATCACATTCAAATGTTGTTTTGCCCTTTTCATTCTTTACATCATTAGAAAAATCAATTTTTTCAGCTTGTTTTTTACATTCATCTTCACACCTATATAATTCATTTTCCATAATCTTCCTTTCTCTTGTCACAGTACACAAATATTTTCCTTCCTTTTGTATATTGCTCTTAACAAATATTTCTACTGATATATCTCCGTCATTAATAATCTTCGTTAATATCTGAAGATGCTGCAAACTGCCTTGTTAATTACTTTAACTCATTAACATTCAGATTACTCTGTCAAATGTAATACTTATTTAAATTCTTGTGAATTAATCATTCATTATCTTATAGCTTTAAGATTCCACTGATATATTGTTTATATCTAGAATGACATTGTAGGATGGGTGTGAGGGCTGGGATCTGGCAGGTTTGAATAAAGAATATGTAGATATTTTATTGAAATATGGCCGGTTTAACCTTTTAGCATTCAGATTCCTTTGTCAAATTTAATGCTTATTTATTCATATTGTCTTGAATGAATTATAGATCATCTCATAGCTTTGAGATTTCAGTGATGTGATTACTTCTTTCAGTTCAGCAGATATATTTTGCAATAATTCCGTATATATTTATAGAAACAGGGTTATACGTGTTATGTATAACATCTTTGCTCAGTCTTTAAGATGTTCAATACGAATGACATTGTTTATATAAAAATTCTGTGATGCAGATGTCATTTTATAATCTGAAACGAAAGAGAAACAACAGTGTCAAACATACAAGATAATTAGAGATTAGAGAGATTAAAAGATTGCAAGTTTTACTACATTTTTATATAGACATGATCATAAAGGTGCAGGCATGGTTGTGTGGTAAGAAATTTGCATCCCAACCACATGGTTCTGGGTTCAGTCCCAGAGTGGCCAATCAAAGCCTTGGGAGAGGATTTGGTAGATGGAAACTCAAAGAAGCTTGACACATACAACGGGCTTCTTTCATTGCTCTTTGGTCAGTCCTGATCGGGGGCAACATGTCGTACCAGAATATTGTTTCCAGTGGTGAGATGTGTCCCCTCTCCACCATGGCCTTGACTGTTCGATGAGGTCTCTGCACAATCCCATTTCCACTTGGCCTGTATGCCATTCTGCAAAAACATGCACTTTCCACCTATCAAGTATCTCCTTCAGTGCCTCTGAATGAAACGTTGTGCTGTTATCCATACGTCCCTGCTGCTAAGAATACATCATTTACAATATGTGCCCTCTCGTCCACAGTACCTGCTCTCAGTTCGCTCCAAACGGCAATCCAGCCTGGCCCAGTCGACCATCGAGAGATATGTCCCTTGCCGGTAGTGTGTTACATCCACTGCTAGTCATCTAAAAAAAAAGGTGGAAACACTGAGACAAAAATGCACACATGAATATATTTAAACTGACATATATTTAATATATTTAAGGCGGCGAACTGGCAGATTCGTTAGCACGCCGGGCGAAATACTTAGCGGTATTTCGTCTAGCGTTACGTTCTGAGTTCAAACTCCGCCGAGGTCAACTTTGCCTTTCATCCTTTCGGGGTCGATTAAATAAGAACCAGTTACGCACTGGGGTCGATGTAATCGACCGAAACTCCTTGTTTGTTCCCTATATGCTTAGCCCCGTGTGGGCAATAAAGAAATGAATTAATTTAAACTGACACAAACTAACAATTCGTTTACAAAATTTGAACTTTCATTTTGTCGATAAATGTGACAGGTAATGAATGAATACGAGCCAACCAAATTTATATTTTCATATTTAAATTCCGATAGAATTGTAATATACACATTCTGAATGGTATTTATAGCAAATGTCATTAATACATATTCATTTTTCTATAACTTAATATTCATAATTTCAGCAGGTTTGGAATAGCATTTATAATTGGTAAAATGTAAATAAATCTTGAATATCCAAAGATTTCTGACTAACAGGTTTGTACAAAGAAAACGAACTTCAGTATAAAATCAAGATGAAATTATTACTTTACTCACAATTTAATCTCACTAGTTATCTTCCATAAAGTCCTTTCCCAGGCAGTTTTGATACAAAAATAGAAATTAATCGAGAAAAGTCAATAATTTTAGACGAGATCAAAGAACATCTGACAGAAGAAATAGCTCAAACAGAAAACTATGAAAATGGGGAATTTATAAAATATGTAATGGTTTTCTTTAAATACCGAAACGAAATTAGATGATGCGGTGTTTCTTCTGGCTGTTTTATGTTCTGAGATCAAATGCAGCCAATGTAAATGTTTACCTTTCATTGCTTAGGAATTATTACTTTACTCACAATTTAATCTCACTAGTTATCTTCCATAAAGTCCTTTCCCAGGCAGTTTTGATACAAAAATAGAAATTAATCGAGATCAAAGAACATCTGACAGAAGAAATAACTCAAACAGAAAACTATGAAAATGGGGAATTTATAAAATATGTAATGGTTTACTTTAAATACCGAAACGAAATTAGGTGCTGCAGTGTTTTTTCAGGTTCTTTTATGTTCTGAGATCAAATCCTGCCGATGTCAATTTTTACCTTTCGGTATCAATAAAATAACGATCCATCAAAAACAGAGATCGATGGTAGATACTTATCGCCCCACACCCCCAATATTAGGTCTATTGAAAAAAAAAAAACCTTTACGCCTAGCGGATAACTATAGAAATAATTATATCAAGGCGAACAACTCACTAATCACTGATCTACCACCTTTAGAAAATCGAAAAATGTTTTAAAACTTATATTTATTACAGCCATATCACGTTGAATGCACTGGTTTTCGTGTGATCACCGAAGTTAAGCTATGTCGAGCCTACCGAGTACTTAGATGGGTAACCGCTTGGGAGGCATACGTGATGAAAGCATCTCACTCACATTTTAAGGAAGCGAGGTGGCAGAATCGCTAGCGCGCTGGACAAAATGCTTCGCTACTTTCTGAGTTCAAATTCTGTCAAGATCGACTTTGCCTTTTATCCTATTGTGGTTGATAAAATGAGTACCAGTTGAACACTGGACTCGATGTAATCCACTAGCCTACTCACCAGATTTCAGACGTTGTGCCTTTATAAGAGATTTTTACTAAAAGACATGATTTAGTGTGAGAAAATGTTAACGTATATAGTTGGTGTGCATAGCATGGCCCCAACACGCATAAGAAAAGGACAAGGAGATGTAATCTTCCTTTTTCACAAATATAACATTTATTACAGCAAAGTTAATACAGTTCATACAAATGCTCTCAAAATATATGACAATAAATTTCTGTTTGCCAAGAGGACAATAAATGTCTGTTTTAAATTTTAGTTAAAAGGGGAAATTAATCTATGTGCATACAAATGTCAGAACTATGCAAATGTGCTATGGAGCATGTTATATCCCACTTGTGTTTGCAGTACAAAATCGAATCACTTGCTCAAATTTAATGGTAAATCCAAAGAAAAGGTGGTGGTGGTTGGGGAATATGTGTGGTACAGCGGATAGAGGGTAATGTTTCATAAAAGTGTGAGGGGCTTATGAATGTACATGTGTGTGTGTGGGTGTATATTATTATATCCTTGCCTTGAGACTGTGTGATAATTGTAAACGAGTGTCACTGCCATACAAGCAGAGTCCATCACCAATCTGCCACAAAAACATGTCTTGGTCAGGGGGAAATGTTATCTTACTTTGAAACAATTGAAGGTTGGCAACAAGAAGGCCATCTGGACAGAAAATCCACCTCAACAAATTGCATCTGATTCATGAGACAGAAGTAGACAGGAAAGCAACAATGGTTTGTCTCTAATATGAATGTTCTTGTGATTAAAGCTGCTTATAAGAGCAAATGATTTGCTACATGTCACAATGATATGGCTTCTCTCCTGTGTGAAAAGGTTTGTAACTAGTTAAAGTGCTATGTTTGGAAAATGATCTCTCACAGGTATTACAGTGATACGACTTCTCTCGTATGAATGCGTTTGTGCCTAGTCAAGTGATGATTTTGAGAGAATGATTTACCACAGATATCACAATGATATGGCTTCTCACCAGTATGAATAAGTTTGTGACAAGTTAAGACACCATTTCTAGAGAATGATTCACCACAGATATCACAGCAATATGGTTTCTCTCCTGTATGAACACGCTTGTGAATAGTTAACTGACCAGTTTCAGGGAATGACTTACCACACATATCACAGTGATGTGGCTTCTCTCCTGTATGAATACGTTTGTGCCTAGTCAAGTGATTATTTTGAGAGAACGATTTACCACAGATATCACAATGATATGGTTTCTCGCCTGTATGAATACGTTTGTGACTAGTTAAGTCACCGCTTCTAGAGAATGATTCACCACAGATATCACAAGGATATGGCTTCTCTCCTGTATGAACACGCTTGTGAATAGTTACATCACCAGTTCCTGGGAATGATTTACCACATATATCACAGTGATATGGCTTCTCTCCTGTATGAATTCGTTTGTGCCTAGTCAAGTGATTATTTTGAGAGAATGATTTACCACAGATTTCACAGTGATATGGCTTCACTCCTGAATGAATGTATTTGTGAACAGTTAAGTTTTGTGCATAAGAAAATGATTTACCACAGATATCACAGTGATATGGCTTCTCTCCTGTATGAATGCGCATGTGTGTAGTTAAGTAACTATTTTCAGAGAAGGATTTACCACAGATATCACAGCGATATGGTTTTTCTCCTGTATGAATGAGTTTGTGAGTAGTTAAATAAGTATGAAAAAATGATTTTCCACAGACGTCACAGTGTAAATATTTTTCTCTTGTGTGAATCTGTTTGTGTGTTTTTAAATTACAAGCTTGTGAGAATGGCTTACCACAGATGTCACAGAAATAGGGCATCTCTCCTGTATGAATATGTTGGTGAATGACTAAGTCAGCTTTCTGAGAGAATAATTTACCACAGGTATCACAGTTATATGATGTTTTGCCCTTTTCATTCTTTACATCATCTGAAAAATCAATTTTTTCAGCTTGTTTTTTGTATTCATCTTCACTCCAATATAATTCATTTTCCATAATCCTCCTCTCTCTTGTCACAGTATGCAAATGTTTTCTTTCGTTTTGTATATTTCTCTTAACAAATTATTTTGCAATAATTCCGTATATATTTATAGAAACAAGGTTATACGTGTTATGTATAACATCTTTGCTCAGTCTTTATGATGTTTAATACTAATGTAGTTTATATAAAAATTCTATGATGCAGAGGTCATCTAATAATCTGAAACAAAAGAGAAATAACAGTGTCAAACATACAAGATAATTAGAAAGCTTCACATATGCCAATTATCAAAATGAATTCAAATTGAAATAAAACAGAAATTCCCTAACCCTGACCCTAAAACCCTAGTGAAAATCGTGCGGGTGTTAACCAGCTATTTTTATCCCATGTCTATACCTCAAATCCAACAAGACTTATTTGAATTGTTGTGTAAACTCTGATAGTTTAGTATGAAGGAATTCGGTAGTAATAAATTTACGTCGCAACTCTCTACGACAAATTGCCTTACTTCTAAACGCACTGTAAATAAACCAATGTAGTAAATATTTTCTCTTTCTTCACTTCTTTCCAACCTGTTAATGAAATTTATTTGTGCAACTATGAAACTGTTTTTATAGCGGCGAAAAAGAACAAACTTATCTTCAACATACATGCACGTTACATACATGTACATTCAACATGTCCTTTCAAGTGTCTCGATATATGGTTAAATGTTTACATCTTGACCCAGAAATGAAAAGTTTGTACAAAGAGAAAATGAACTTATATACCTGTTGTAATTTGGTTATCTATAGTCCGATCTATCTATAGTTCGAAGAAAGAAAACCGTTGGAAAACAGTTTATAGCAGAGACTCCAGCCTAGAAGATCTGAAGAAGAAATTGCAATTCCGAAATATCATCGGACTATAGATAACCAAATTACAACAGGTATATTAGTCTATTGTTTGTTCTATAGTGCATTGTTGTACCATTCTAAACTTTTTATTCTTTATAAATAAAAATAAGATGAAATTATTACTTTACTCACAATTTAATCTCACTCATTATCTTCCATATAGTCCTTTCTCCGGCAGTTTTGATTCAAAACTGGAAATTCATCCAGAAAAGTTGTTAATTTCTAACGAGAGGTGAAAGAACATCTGACAACATTACCATAGTGATCCTATGGTAATGGGGAACTTATAAAACGTGCATTGGTTTGCTTTTCAAATACCGAAACGAAATTGTAGTAGTGAACCAAAATTAATGGCAATTATTCAGGCCAAGCAGTGTTTCTCCTGCTTTGACCTCAAATCTTACCGATGTTAATTTTACCTATCATTGCTTCGGAATAAAAAAAAAACAGAGATCGATGACAGCTACTATTAGGCCTATTCATAACTTTGCCCCTAATGGATAATTGAAGAAACAATCGTATCAAGAACAACTGACCAAATTGCTAATAAAACACCTTTAGAAAATGCGAATGTTTTAAAACTGTTTTTATTAATATTACAGCCATAACAAGTTGAGGTACTACTAAATCAGCGCGGACCCGAACGCGCGAGCTAGTCGTGAGTGGTCGATCCTAACCCTAACCCTAAACACGTATTCATTTACACACGCGGGTTAGGGATAGGGACAGGGTTAGGGTTAGGGACAGGGTTAGGATCGACCACTCAAGACTAGCTAGCGCGGACGCGCGGCTTTAGTAGTACCTCAAGTTGAATGTATCGTTTCTCGTCCGATTACTGTAGCTAAGCAACGTCGAACCTACTGAGTACTTATGGTCGAACGCTTAGGAAACCTATGAGTTGTAAGCATCTCACACACCTTTTTAAGACGGTGAGCTAGCAGAACCGTTAAGCGCTGGACGAAATGCTTAGCAGTTCTAAGTCCGCCGAGTTCGACTTTGCCTTTCATCCTTTCGGTGTCGATAAATAAGTACTAGTTGAGTGCTGGGGTTGATGTAATTGATGAGTCCCCTTCCCCGAATTTCAGGCCTTTAGAGGTAGCTTAGTGTACAGTAATACAGATAAATTCCTCTATTTACATAATTTCGAGGTCTCTTTCTTTCTTTTGTTGTCTTACCTTTTCTATCAATATTTGCACCACTTTTCTGAGAGTACGTAGTAGCCAGTCAGAGTTATATAACTGCTGAAAGTCTCCCGTAAGGGTGAATGTATGATTCAAATTTAATTGGTGTTACTGTATTTACCTACGGGCTTGTGATTTTGTATTTGTTTTCGCTAACGAGCGAGGATTTTGACCAAAAATAAATTGAATAAACATAAACGTGTAGCATATCAGCGATCGAAAGAGAATACTTAGAATATAATATAGCGGCCCTAAAAAGGGCCATTTAAGATACTGACAAAGCAACAGCGACTTAAGCCCTCTCGCCACGAATACGACGAGCAAGCTGGATGTCCTTGGGCATGATGGTCACTCTCTTAGCGTGGATAGCACACAAGTTGGTATCCTCGAAAAGACCAACCAAGTAAGCTTCGCTAGCCTCTTGGAGAGCCATCACGGCAGAACTCTGGAAACGAAGATCGGTCTTGAAGTCCTGAGCGATTTCACGGACAAGTCTCTGGAAAGGGAGCTTCCTGATGAGAAGTTCAGTGGATTTTTGGTAACGTCTGATCTCACGAAGAGCAACGGTACCAGGCCTGTAACGATGAGGTTTCTTAACACCGCCAGTAGCTGGGGCACTTTTCCTGGCTGCCTTGGTAGCGAGTTGCTTACGTGGAGCCTTTCCACCAGTGGATTTACGAGCAGTTTGCTTAGTACGAGCCATCTCGAGATGTCAACAAATAATGAATAAATGACGAGACCAACCGTCACGCTTTATATAGTGACCGTTAGAGAAAGAAAAATCGGGCGGGAAGATAGCTTTCTTAGATTTCCAAATGACAGCTGCCCGCCAAACCGAGACTGCTGCTGATATGACACTGCTTATTCGCGGCTTCAGAGCACGTGACTTATTTATCGAGATGTTTTCTGCTACGTCCGTTTAAGTGTAACTATATACGTCTACGTAAATTCGGAGATTATTGTGTATCTTACTCGCAAGAAATAATCATGAGTGGACGTGGTAAAGGAGGAAAAGGATTGGGAAAAGGAGGCGCCAAGCGTCACAGGAAGGTGTTGAGAGATAACATCCAGGGTATCACCAAGCCCGCTATCCGTCGTCTGGCTCGTCGAGGTGGTGTCAAGCGTATCTCTGGTTTGATCTACGAAGAGACCCGTGGTGTATTGAAGGTATTTCTTGAGAATGTCATCCGTGATGCCGTCACCTACACCGAGCATGCCAAAAGGAAGACCGTCACTGCTATGGATGTCGTCTATGCTCTGAAGAGACAGGGCAGAACTCTGTACGGATTTGGAGGTTAAGCTTAGAATTTTAGGCTTCTTCAAACATACCGGCCCTTTTCAAGGCCACCTACTATTTAATTTAAGTCAGCTCTTCTAAATCGATGTGCTTCATTTTGTTTAGGCGTTAATTTGCAGCTAGTGGTTTTCAAGGTGCACCCTTTTCCGGAAAACATGGATGGATGATCACATCCGCTCAATGCACTTGATCGATCCTTTACGAAATGTTTACTCTAAACAATTTACGTTTTATATCGGTAAATCAATTATTTCTGGACACTTGCAATCACGATCTAATAGGGACGAGAGAAAATGAAAACTAATATTTGTGCCAACTAATCGATCGTTCAGCAGTGGAAAAAATCTGTCCCATCGGACGGCTGTGTCTCGGCAAATATCGTTAATGAGCTATGTTGTCGTTCCATTCATTATGCTGAAGACGATGGAAAAAATATATTTAAATAAAAAAAATATAGTACTGTTTCTACTTCAGGTGTTAGCGGCTGACTGCACGCGTTTGACGTTCTGATTCAATATGGGGAAGTCTGAAAATATCTAACTAAAAATATGAAAATAAGGAAGGTATCAGACGGTTGTTAAGATGCAAACATGTTTGTTTATATATATTCGCTTTGCAAACATGTTTGTTTATATATATTCGATCATTGGTGACTGAGAACTTGTAAGTAATTGACCGAAAATATGAAAATAAGGGAGGTATCAGACGGGGCAAAAAAAATGTGATTAAAAAGAATTTGCAAACGTTTGTTTATATATATTCGCGGCTTTTTTAGAACAATAAAAATGGATGAATGAAATTTTTTGCATACATCATCTTGTATGTTCTATACTTTTTTTAATTGCATTTCATTTTCCTATTTAGGTGTTTCTAAAAGACCACTCGGAAAATTCACCAGATCCGAGTTTTCCCGTATTTTTTCTTTAAAAAAATTATAAATACCTGTGCTTCGATGTACACAAATCGTACGTTTCCTCCCCCAATCCATTCTATCGCAGAAATTAATTCGGAGAAAATAGATCGCAAATCAGAGAATCGGAATTAACTTTCATGAGAATATGGGTGGTCCTGAAAAGGACCGGTATTCGATGAACAGAAAACTAAGCAGGTTTACTTTTGAAGCTTGTTAGAATGACATTCTAATGGATAAAAGGGCCCAGCAACAAGATTCGCCCTCTCTTTAACCCGTGAGCACTTGCAGAACACATTTCTCTGGCTGGGCCTCTAGGCTAATAGGCTTGTCGTGTCTCCTGAGGCAATGGGCCCGCGTAACGAAGAACGGCGAACTCACAGTGCATGAGATGGCTACAAAGAGCAACGCACTTCACCCCTGTGTATAGTGTAAATAAAACTGTTTGAGAACCTGCTAGAGGGAATTGGGACCTGATTACTTCAGTCCTTGGTAAATTCTACTCTCGTAACTATTTTCACAGCTTCATATTCAAGTAGCTTGATTTTCCAAATAGCTGTTTTTTTATAGTTCTATATATGGATGCACAATCAACAGTCATATGCTTTAATCATTTAAACTGTACAACAAACGTTTTATTTTAGTCTTTGGTCAGTAAGTGTTATTTCCTGTTTGATTCTGTTTACAAGTCAAAGGTTTAGTAGAAAGTGGGTTATACATCTTTAGATTGTATACGTGACTTTCTACTATAAAATTAAAGAAATAGACGGAACGCTGAATTGGTAAAACATACATATATTTAGTTATACATCTTTAGAGGTGAGAATAACGAGCTGTCGAGTATAAGACCGAAAGATGTAGGGACAGCTTTTAAACACGTCCATGCTCAATCGCTGGCCAGCGAGAATGAGAATGAATTGAGCGGGAAACGCTTGCTTGTTTTATTCTACGCAGGCGTTACTACAAAGGAAATAGCTACGATTCCCTGTGCTGAGTTGCTGAAGCAGAAATATTGACGTAACAAATATCACCAGAGCATATCAAACAATCTGTGATAAGGAGCAGGAGTAGTGGGTAAGTGCCATAGCTATGTGTTTTAAATATATGTAACTCAATCTATTGAGAATAATATATTAGATATAACTGTTACGTACTCAAAAACAAGGTATACATACACTTGTACGTGCGTTCATGTATCCGGATACTATGCATGGAGATATATCTATATCTGTACGTTTGCTTAAGGATATGTGGATATATAAGTGTATGTATATGGTTACTAGGGTGTAACTGTAAGATATGTGTGGAGATGTATGCGTATATTCATGTATGTCGAGCTATGCATAACGAGGTGTACATGTATACGCTCTAGTATGTTGGCGAATGTATCTGGATGAGGGCGTGTCTATATACACACATATACATATACTGTGACTTCTAAGTTAGTGTATAGATAAGTTTATAAAGCTAAGAATTTTTAGTGGTGTGTTTGGGATGGTCACTGACCATTCATCACAATGATATCAAATTACAACCTTAATCTACATTTCAACGAGTGGTCTAGCTAAAAAATTATTTGTGACCACTAACATCTCATCCAAGCCAACATCCTGTTCTCAATTCTATAGCATTTTATCTCTTATTATACTTTGTTTTTATTTCCTTTGTTACTTTATTCCAGTTTTGCTAAATCTTATTTATATATGTATCTAACTTTATTATCCTTATTTTTACTTTTATTTTTATTTTTTTACTTTATTTTTTACCTTTTTTCTTTTCTTTCTATCTTATACACGCCAGTTAAATATAAACTCAATCCAATCTATTTAACATTCACTCTATGCTGAATAGTGGTACAGTATGGGCAGATTTTTGAAATCCAACGAACCTCTATACAAATATACCTTTTTAAAGGGATGTGATAAACCTATTATAATGGATAATACTAAGTGTACTTTTTCTTTTGTGATGTAATCTTTGGACTAAAAATTGTTGGCTGCTGAAGAGAGTTTTAAACCATCTTTTATATCAATAATATACCTATGGTGATGTAATAACAGATTGTTTATAAAGTTTGAAACATGTGTACCACGATATCCTTTGTGTTTTGTTTTCAATTTATGTTTGATATATTCTCTCACCTCTGCCACTATCTGGCATATACAGTCGCTTTTACACCGACTTCAAAAAATCCACGCCCCCACATATATAAAAAAAATTATAAGATTTTACGGAAAGCGACGATTTTTTTTTTGACAAGTATAGTACTCATCGAAATTTAGCCAAAATACATTGCAGAGTGTGTAGATTGCAATTACATTTGAATCGAATATATTTAAAAACAAATTGGCGGGCTCGTACCCATATATATTAGCACACGTCACATATATATATATAGAAAATGAAACGGTGATCTTTCGATACCAACCCTCCTTTTTGCTTGAGCGTTTGTTTACATCAATTCGGCAATTTCCGTAATGAAAGAGGGAAAGGATGTTAGTCAGCGACAGCTTTGATTTGTTAGGTAGCAGACAGCAGGGACCCCCTCTCTTAAGAACACATGCCAGTTATCTCTCTTTGCACCTCTCTTAAGAACACATGCAAATTATCTCTCGCTTTCTCTCTCTATCTCTAACAGTAACCCTAACATTAACCCATATATATTAGTACACGTAACATATATATATAGAAAATGAAACTTGAAACTATTTTCCTTTTCCCTTCAATTTGCGATATAATCTTAATTAAGACACTCTGAAAAGTATGTATATGTGAATGTATGTATGTATAGGACTGTGTGAGCCCGTATGTATGATATGTATTTTTATGTATGTATACGACTCCTCTTACTACGTACACGCCTACCATGTTTGCATTCTATTGGTGCAGAATCTTACATCATAAAATAGTGAACAGCAAATGTCACGCAATACTAGTTCTCGGGTAAATGTTTTTTTTTTCTTTCCTGTTGGGCAGGGCCGGATTAAGACTCATCGAGGCCCTAAGCACTTATAAGATTTTGGTAGATTATGTAATTCAAAATATAAACAATAACAAACGATAATATATATATATATATTGAAAACGAAAGAATTTCTGGAGATGTACTCACATAGCAAGTGACTTAATCTTAGATCGTGTGCTGGTGTTTATAAGCCATTTCAGAAACACACAAAAACAGTTAGATACACTAATGAAGCAATACGCAGGAAAGAGAAGGCGTCATAAGAAAACTTACGTTAAAAATAACATGCACACGATTTTTTTTCTCAATAGAAGTAAATTCCAAAGTAAACGTTTCTAGTAGAGAAGTAGGAGAGAACAGGACATAACTACAGAGAAATCTACGGATGCACATACGCACATAATAGAGAAAAATGAAACAATTATGGACGACTTGCTCCGAAACACCACCGAGTGGGGAACGCTTCTCAAAAATAACCTGCAGTTGTTTCCTTCAAAATTCCTACATGCTCGAAATGTACATACATCAAGGTATATTTGTAGAAAATTTCACGAAAAAATATTCATTTTCCTGGAGTTTAAGTGGACTCTGTTGGAATTTCCGAAAATTGTCCCCCACCCCCATTCCAAAACACTTTCACTAAAAGCCCATCTTTTTTGTATGTGTATGAAAGTGGCTAGGGATCATTCGTATTTGCTTTATTTGATTCTGTAAAATCCAGATACGCATACACTTCTCCGTGCTTAATTAGCTTAGGCGAAGCAAAAATAATTTTTCGTTTTCAGAGTTGACTACATCCGATATAAAAGAAAGTCAGATGTTTGAACTGTTCAGCATCATAAATTTCCCAGAGTTAAATAAAACTGTTGGACACTCTATCTGTACCTACTTAATCTTCAGTGTAGAATTTACATATATACACACACACAAAATTGTGTACGCGCAACCATAAGGCTACCTTTCCACAAAGATTTCCTTAAAAAAATTCTTGTGGCCAAATATTGTTATGTTATTTATTCATGTATGCAGTTTTAATTTACAGTGGATCGCTTGAAATAATTAAGAAAAAGAATGTTAATTAGCTTATTTCAATTAAATAATGTAAACGTTTTATAAAAGATATTTATGGTATTTCACTCGTTATATTTAAAGCAGTCATCATCATCAATTATAACAGCTTGAAATAATTAAGATTGCTAATTAGGTTTATGTAGTTATTTTGCAGCTTATTTCTTTAAAGCAATCTAGGATGGCTGTGTGGTAAGAAGCTTGCATTCCAGCCACATTGGTATGTTATCGCGACAGTTTGTTTTTCTCAACCTGACCTGCAGCGGACCCTGGGCTATAAACTTTGTTATTTTGCAGCTTTTGAAAATTATTTTTTCAGATGATGGCCGTTTGGTACCTGCTCTGCTCTTTGTCTGCAATATTTTGTAAGTTTTATTTTTTTTTTATTCTATTTTTTTCCATAACTTATTTTTGTTAAGGCAAACCTACTCAGGTGCACAGAGGTCTGGAATGGGTCACTCACATAAGTTGGATTTTCTTTGTTTTGACAAGGATTTTTCCAATTTTGTTTTCACCACAGCTTTAGAAATGATGCATTTTATTGGAAGAAATTTTTGGAAAATTTATGATTTTCCACCACAATCCAACTTATAAACTATCTACCTCATTAACAACTTATATACAGAACCTCAGGTCCCAAAACATTCCCTAGTTGATTAACAGTGAGCCATCACACCCACCCCATACAACACTAATCTTGGCATTGTTTATAAGAATCACCCACTATCTTTCAAAACCACAACCCCTCATTATTTAATAAATTCTCAGATGCAATCCTCTCATGTAAACACAGATCCTATTCATTGTTTGCTGATTATGTTAAATCTATGTAATTCCTTGATTACGATTAACCTTAAGTTACAACTTAGTTGCACTAGTGACATATCACTTCCACTAATACCACCTCCCCCATTCTAAATATTTCCTTAAGATTACCTTTACACATTCCTGCTACCCAGCACATACCCCTTTACAAAGGACCCCGTCCTCATACTTTGAATTCTTACCTGATCATCTTAGTACTTCCTACTCCTACTTTTACTACCAACTCCCTCTATTTACTCATACATGTCTACATACCTCAGTACTTTCATGTGCCACCGACCCATCTTCCTTTTTCAGATTTCCCCTTTGCTACACTACTAGCATCTGTAAACTTTTGTTTTCATCTTTTACAGGTTTGACAAGTGCAAACACTTATAAAATCACCCAAAGTGGTAAGTAAATTCACAAACCTTTTTTTTCTCCTTTTAAACTAGACACTATCTTTTCAGTTCTGTCTTCTATTTCTTTCTCTTAACTCATAGCTTTTAGTCAGTTTTGCTTTTTGGTTTCTTAAAATGTTTTTATTTTGACCATTGAGAAAGGCTAAAGAGCCAGAAACTCACATCAGGGAATGCACTGGAGCAGGGGTTTTCAACCAGGGTCATGATGGCTTGTGGAGATTCATATAGGATGGCCACCTTCATTCTTGCCATGGATCCAACAAGCCACAGCATTGTGGTGAGCGCCATTCCATGCATTGGCAAGACTTCTATTCCTTGATGACCTTTCTAACACCCACCACTTTACAACATGTAGTGGCTGCTTTTCTTTATTGCACCACCACTGAATTGGTTACCATGTAGCTGCGATTATGATAGTCATTCTAAATAGGATTGTGGTTATGATGTTTGTCATCATCATTCAATGTCCATGTTTCATGCAGAATTCGTTGCCCCTTTTTAATGCCAAACATTTTACAGAGTACTGGAGGCTTTTTTTACATGGCACCAACATTAGTAAGTCGCCAAGTAACTGTGAAGGCAAAGAAAGTGGAAGGAAAAAGCCCTGACTGAAGAGCATACCAGGTGTTGAGAGGTTAAAATAAGTGGGGTGGGTGTAATTGGATAGAGACATGGTTTAATCAGACATACACCCACGTCTGATGAAACCATGTCTCAGTAAACATAAATCTCATTAAGTTCAATCTCGTTAGGTTAAGTGTAATAAGATGTTTAATTTATTTTGATAATCTATTTTGCACATTTTACCTCTTAATTTCCATGGCAAAAATATTAACCCTTTAGCATTCAAATTACTCAGTCAAATGTAATGCTTATTTATTCACAATGTTTTGAATGAATCACACATTATCTCAGCTTTGAGATTTCAATGATGTGATGCTTTATTTCCAGAATGACATTGTAGGTTAGATGGGAGAGGTCAGAGCTGGCCAGTTTAAACATAAAAAAAGGTAGGATATTTGGGCTCTGCAAAACCACTGCAGCTTCTTTTAATTGGTAAGCTCCCAGACAAACTGAAAGAAGGAATAATATGCTGTTTTCATAAAGGAGGAAGCAGGGCAGATGCTAAAAATTATAAGCCTATCTCTCTGACCTCACACATCAGCAAAGTCATAGACTGAATAGTCTGCAAGAAACCATTTGCATTCCATGAAGAAAATGACTTGCTGACTGACACCCAGCATGCATTCCGACCAGGTAGAAGCTGCCTGACTTAGCTCTTACAACATTATGACTGGCTGTTAAGTATTTTGGTATTTTGTGCTGTACATATCTCTTGTGTGTTTACATATTTTTAACTTGCCAGTAATGCCCTGTACTTTATATATATATATATATATATATATATATATATATATATATATATATATATATATATATGTGTGTGTGTGTAGTGAAACTACCTATCGTCACTAGATACAAAACTACTATCGCCATTACATACAATCTTCTCATTTAAATATAAATAAATGCGAGCATAGTAGAGAACCCATTCCTTGTCATCACGTGACTGATTATTATTCGAATCGGCAACTTCTTCGAACCTTTCCCGCCAGAACGCAAACTGACCAATCACGGGCCCCCTAATAAGGTCACGTGATAGAGTAAAATTATGAAGGCATTTGGAGCCCTCTTAACGCTATATATAGATCAACTCATACCCCACAAATCCGTCTCGGTCCAGTTTCTCTTTGAGAACTGTTCCGTGTACCACACGACAGCAGCAGCAGTTCCAGCGACCACTTCAACAGCTTCGTCCAGCCAACGATGACCACCGCCGTCGCCACATCAGCAACAAGAGTCTACGACTACTATCCAGCATCATCGTCATGACCAACACGATTCTACGATTACTACTACCAAGCATCAATCTCCACCAGCGTCAACACGACTTACTATGTACACCAAACCAAACCTCCGCGGCACATCTCTCTCTTCGATTCTGTTAGGTGACTCAGCTTCACCACGATAAATAAACAGACAAAAGTTCTTAAACAGACAAGAAATTCTCAGCCAGCGACGAACATCTGTATAACAAGAATCACGGCCCGGCATCGATGCCACGACATCACAACCAGTGATCAGCTCTGCCACACTCAGCCCCCTCACTTTCACATACAGAACTTTTCCTATAGTGTACTAAAGATCTGGTATAATTGCTCACGTGTTATTGACTCTCTTTCTATCTGCTGTAAACACTCATACACACATGTATCACTCACATACACACTTTTCTTTGTATGACGGCCTGTCTTTGATTATGTTCTTATATGTCGCATTCACACTCTCACACAGACATACATCTTTAACGCTACAATAAATATCTCTGTTATTCATCTAATACGGTTGTGGTCTTTCATTACTGGTCATCCATGTTATCGTCGCATAACATATCATCTATATCATCATTTGATATATATATTTTGTGTTCGACCGTGTGACGCGTTTAAATAAAAGGAGTCCTCTGTTTTTCCATTCGTCACCATTTCTCCTTTTATGAGTTCGCACGGTCGTCCCTTACATATGTATATACTATATATAAAACAGAGATGTGTGTGTAATCGCTTTTCACGTGAAATCGACTTCACCAAATGCTTCCATACTTGTAATGCATGAATAATTTGACCTCGGATAAATCTTAGGCTCTTCATTTGATTTTTTAAAATTAAAAATAAATAATATTGCTTTATATTTAAGATTCACTTCTTTAAAAAGGTTCCTCAATGTCAACTTCCGGTATTGACGTAACAACCGCAAAAAGTTTCACTTTCTATTTTGTGTGTTCGTGTGTATGAGAGAGAGAGAGAGAGAGTAAATACTACATACACACTGCTCTCTCACTCTGTCTCACACACATACAACGCACACACACACACACCTTGACTCACTCACACTCTGTCTCTTACAAACAGACACATACATAAATGTATACAAACATATTTACAAAGACACACGTGTGTATGCGCGCGCGTGCGTGTTTGTAAGAGACAGAGTGTGAGTGAGTCAAGGGCTGTGTTGTCATATGCATACATCCAAAGATGTATGTATATTTATACATGTACGTATACATGACAACAAACCTCTCTCTCTCACTCACACTCTGTCTCTTACAAACACACACATACATAAATGTATGCAAACATATTTACAAAGACACACGTGTGTATGCGTGCTTTGGGGGGGGGCTTCACAATCGCCATTTATTTCAATTACTCTTCTGAGGATATTCACGTAAATCATTTTTTTCATTTAATCATCATCATCATCGTTTAACGTCCGCTTTCCATGCTAGCATGGGTTGGACGATTTGACTGAGGACTGGTGAAACCGGATGGCAACACCAGGCTCCAATCTAATTTGGCAGAGTTTCTACAGCTGGATGCCCTTCCTAACGCCAACCACTCAGAGAATGTAGTGGGTGCTTTTACGAAGGCCAGTCAGGTGGTACTGGAAACGGCCACGCTCGAAATGGTGTATTTTATGTGCCACCCGCACAAGAGCCAGTCCAGGGGCACTGGCAACGATCCCTATTTTAATTTTCGTAAAAGTTTCCAAGTACCAATGAGGCTTTTTGGCACATCTTCAATTTTCCCCATTCATGAGAGGCGCCCAGCCATCATTCATCTGAGAGTCCATCTACAGAATGTCCTCAAATTTCTATACAGCATATTTTGCCTTTTTTCTCCAAGTATATAAGCAACAATTTCATTCCCGAGCAACGCTGGGTGCCTAGGGATATTCCAAGTGGCTTTCCGTTTTCCTATGTGTTCGTTCCGTTGTCTGTAGTTTATTGTTCTAATGTCCTGTACCCTGATATGCATGTATATACACATGTAGATGTAAGTATGTACATATATGTGTGTATACATGTATATATATTCTTTGTATTATATATATATATATATATATATATATATATAGTAAAGATTATTTGACAGCATAATGTGACAGTCCTGGTTAAGACGATTGTTACTGTTAGTCCCAGGAAACATCATCTCCAGCTGGTTATACAACACACTATCTGAATACCAATGGTCTCTGGGTTATTTCCCTTCATCAGCTGGAGACAATGTTTCCTGGGGTTAAAGAACAGTAACAACCATCCTAACTAGGACTGCCACATCATGTTGTTCAAATAATCTTTACTCTTGAGTACTGTTACTGAATGTTTCTCATTCAGAGATTTAGAAATACTAATTTTCTATTTCTATTTATATATATATATATATATATATTCAAGGTTTTGATTTTTAATCACCTTGTTTTTGGAATTGCTTGGATAATACCATACTTAATTCTTAAGCACCATATTCACCTTGAATCTAAATTTTATATATGTGTATATATATATATATATATATATATATATATATATATATATATATAAAAACAATGGGCTTCTTTCAGTTTTCATCTATCAACTGCACTCACAAGTCTTTGAAACACACAAGTACATACACACACACACAAACATACATATACACTCACAAGGCTGAGGCTATAGTAGCAGACACGTGCCCAAGGTTCTGCACAGGGGGACTGAACCCAGAACCATGTGATTGGGAAGCAAATTTCTTATCTGATTTCTTTATTTCAGGAAATGTTGTGCTCAATGGAAATGTCACTCTTATGATAACAATACCAAATATGAGACGACCAGTGGTTTGGAGGTGTCACAATTATAAATATGAATGTGACACGACGTGTGCTAACGGCACTAACTATAAAGTTACGCAGAGTGGAAATCATTCCACTCTGTGGATTCGAAATGTGACAAAGGAATGTTTGACTTGGAGATTCGACGATGACAACCTTCAAGGTGGAACAATTCATTTGAAGATAAACAGTAAGGAAATGATTCATAATAATAATAATAATAATAATAATAATAATTCCTTTATTGGCCATTGAGGGTTGAGACAGTGGAAAATATTTAGGATGGTACAGTGTAGGTTTTAGCATGTAAAAAGTCATAAAATAAATGAAAGGAAGTCAAAAAAAGTAAATTCCCCAATAGAGGTGTGTACCTCTCCAATTTACAGGTACACACTGAGAGAAGGCCCATTCACTCAAGCAATGCTCACCTATCAACAAACTGCTTGGAAGGCGGCACTTCCCTCTCCACCCATACCTATAATGGTGATACTTAAAAAAGTTAAATTAAATTTTTTTAAGAATTGAACATACAAATTTCCCAATAAGTAAGTGGTCATATTATTTATATCCTACATCAAACTACAGTACCTTTGATTTGGCTGCCATCATTGAAAGATTGAAAATACTTCTCAAATTTTATGCACTATCTTCTATAAGTATTTAATTTTGTTCACATTCTTTTTCATGATGCGTTTGGTGTAGACACCGATCAAGTCTACAGTCAAACACTTACAAAGCTCAATTCAGTTCAATTTAAAAGCATAGATAAGCTATGCATTGTAAGCCACACCATGATTTGCAAAATAATTTATCTTACGTTATGCTTCACCCCTGATATGCCTTTTTCTTTTACTCATATTAAAATTGCTGCCTCTAGGGCAGCGGACTTGCGGTCATAGGATCGCGGTTTCGATTCTTCTGAAGAGGAACATATAATCTTTTAGATATAGTAATCTAGGATACTGATGTGTGTTGACCCTTTTGTTATTAGATTTTTGTTGAAATACACTGCCTTTGTTTCAATTAATCTTTAAATAAAGAATTTAGTAAAATAACTTCATCACTTCTAAGTTGCTGTTTGGAACATAAATTACTATGAAATTTTGATGGAAGCTTTAAATTTAGATCATTTTAAACCTATTGTTACTTTATTTCTGTGGAAATACACTGGCTTTGTTTCAATTAATTTTGAAAATATAAAATAATTTAGTAAAATAATTTTGTCATCATTAAACTGGTTTTTCGAACATAAATTAACAGGAAATTTTGATGGAAGGTTTCAATTTGGATCATTTAAAAAAAAAAGAGGGCTTTGCACCATCGAAACAAGGGCAGTCTTGAGCAAGTTGGAATGCAAAGGGTATATAAATGATATGTTTTATTGTTGATCTTTGTATGTGATACAACACCAATATCTGTGGCATATGATGATATCACACTGAAATCTTTTGCAGATGGTGGAACCAGCAGCCTCAGAACCAGCTTCATCTTTGTCATTGGGATTATAATTGCTGTCATCATTTAAACAGTTTAAGAAATACCAGTAATAATCTCTGGTGCTAGAAGGACACTTTTTGATATTTAATCTTTTATCTTTAATCAGTTTCAGTCATTTTGCTGAGGCCATGCTAGAGCATTGTCTTGAAGGGTTTTTAGTTGAACAAACTGAAACCTGGGCCTTTTTTTTTCTAAGCCTAGAATTTATTCCATTGGTCTCTTAGGCTAAACCACTTAGTGATGGGGACACAAACACACCATCACCAATTGTTAAGCGGTGATGGGGGATAAATACAGACGCGCAACCAACGTCTTTCAGTTTCCATCTCTCAAATTCACTCAAAAGGTTTTGGTTGGCCCAAGGCTATAGTAGAAGACACTTGCCCAATGTGGGACTGAACCCGGAACCATGTGGTTGGGAAGCAAGCTTGATTTGTTCGCCTAAAGGCAGTGTTCCAGTATTGCCGCAGTCAAATGACTGAAACAAGTAACATATTTTTAATTTCATTTATGTCTCCCCTCTCTTTCAATAAAGTCTCTTTCTTTATCCGTAGTCTCTCATTTCTCTCTCTCTCTCTTTCTACACAAAAATGAAATGTATTAGTTACCCCATTGGCACCAAAACTTCCAAAGGGAAACTGTATTTTTTTTTTCCTCTAATTCACTTGATACCATCTATTCTGCAATTTGGGATTAAAATATCCAGTGATGTAAAATATATATAGCAGCATCATGCAGGCATAGCGTGGATTTGAACCTCAATCGCCAAATTTCACTTAACAGTTCAACAGAAATTTTCTCATGGTAAAACAATAGTTTTTCTGTGAGTGACAGCAGTTACATTTGCCAGATGCTTTTTGCTAAGCAGAATATCATTGCCACTTGGCCCTTCTAACCTCTTCTATATAACTTAAAGTGAAAGTGACAAGACAATAGACTTCTCAAACTACTCACTGTTTGGATAACAGTATGCCTCTCTTTCTCGCTATATTGTGATAGTTATAAATACTAAAACACCGTAGGAAGAAAGGGAGTTGGCAAAAACGAGATGATGCAGAAGGCGACCACAGGCAGAATCCAGTTAGTGACAACCGTGTTTGGCTTAACAAATTGTAACAACCATGGAAGTAACCAACACGGAAGTTGTCTTGTCCCATATTCTCCTCACCGCTGTTTCATTGACAAGAACAATAAAGGTATCTTTCTATCAACTTCCTACACTTACATTCATTCTATCTTCCACTGACCCCTTTTTTAGCATCTAGTAGGAGGCTAACATAAAAACAGCAACAACATACAAAAAAAAAAAAAACTCTCTCTGTAGTTTATATATTATACACCTGCCCGTTGCGGTATGGCATATCTTAAAGTAATGAGAAATAAATCTGGAGTCAACATTAACTTTGTCCACTGTTCTTCTTATTTCACATCTTACAACATGCCGTTACAATTACATTAACCAGCCTGACTGACCTTCATACGGGTGACATGTAAAAGCACCCACTACACTCTCTGAGTGGTTAGTGTTAGGAAGGGCATCCAGCTGTAGAAACTCTGCCAAATCAGATTGGAGCCTGGTGTAGCCACCTTGTCCACCAGTCCTCAGTCAAATCGTCCAACCCATGCTAGCATCGAAAGCGGACATTAAACGACGATGATGATGATGATGATGATTACAATTGGTGACCTTCGACTACAATGAATAATTATGTCATTACAGATATTTTGTTTTAGTATTATACTTGTTGCACACACAAATATTTCTTTAGAAGAATTTATTATTCTTCATGTCTTCTGCCCTGACTTTGTTACCACTAAGCTTTAGTATTGTCACTGACGGCTTCAGTGTGGTTGTTGAGTGTATTCGGGCTTGTGTTAGGAGACTTTTCAAAGATTTGGGCTGTCTCTTACTTTTTATAATTGTGTGCGTTTGGAGGGTTAAATTCATATATATATATATGACCACTTTACTGAGTGTACTGGGTACATTTTATGTAGGCATGAAAGCAACAATGAAAGATCACTGGAATGCTTTGTCTCTCATATAAATGCTCGTGTGAGTAGTTAAGCTGTTTGTAATGAGCAAATTATCTGTCACATGTCACAATGATATGGCTTCTCTCTTGTATGAAAACATTTGAGACTAGTTAAAGTGCTAATCTTGGAAAATGATTTACCACAGGTATTACAGTGATATGACTTCTGTATGAAATTGTTTGTGCCTAGTCAACAGATTATTTTGAGAAAATGATTTACCACAGATATCACAATGATATGGCTCCTCACCTGTATGTGTACGTTTGTGAACATTTAAGTTACCAACTCCAGAGAAGGATTTACCACAGATATCACAGTGATATGGCTTCTCTCCTGTATGAATACGCTTGTGAGTAGTTACGTTACTAGTTTCAGAGAAGGATTTACCACAGATATCACAATGATATGGCTTCTCTCCTGTATGAATGCGTTTGTGACGAATCAAGGTATTATTTTGAGAAAACGATTTACTACAGATATCACATTGATATGGCTTTTCTCCGGTATGACTGCGTTTGTGAATAGTTACGTGACCATTTTCAGAGAATGATTTACCACAGATATCACAGTGATATGGCTTCTCTACTGTATGAACACGCTTGTGAGTAGTCACGGTACTAGCTTCAGAGAAGGATTTACCACAGATATCACAATGATACAGCTTCTCTTTGGTATGAACATACTTGTACTTAGTTAAGTTACCAGTTTCAGGGAAGGATTTACCACAGAAAACACACTGATATGGCTTCTCTCCTGTATGAACACGCTTGTGCTTAGTTAAGTTACCAGTTTCAGAGAAAGATTTACCACAGATATTACAGTAATATGGCTTCTCTCCTGTATGAACACGCTTGTGCTTAGTTAAATTACCAGTTTCAGAGAAGGATTTACCACAGATATCACAATGATATGGATTCTCTCCTGTATGAATACGTTTGTGACTAGTTAAGATACTATGTCTAGAGAATGATTTACCACAGATATCACAATGATATGGCTTCTCTCCTGTGTGGATGCGTTTGTGATCAGTCAAGTGATAATTTCGAGAGAAGGATTTACCACAGATATCACAGTGATATGGCTTCACGCCTGAATGAATGTATTTGTGAACAGTTAAGTTGTGTCCATAAGAGAACGACTTACCACAGATATCACAATGATATGGCTTCTCTCCTGTGTGAACACGTTGGTGAATGACTAAGTCAGCTTTCCGAGAGAATAATTTACCACAGGTATCACAATCATATGATATTTTGCCCTTTTCATTCTTTTCCTCATCAGGAAAATCCATTTCTTCAGACTCTTTTTTTATATTCATCTTCACTCCAATATAATTCATTTTCCATATTGTTCCTTTCTCTCGTCACAGTACACAAATGTTTTCCTTCCTTTTGTATATTGCTCTTAACAAATATTTCTACTGATCTATACGTGTTATGTATAACATCTTTGCTCAGTCTTTAAGATGTTCAATACTAATGATGTAGTTTATATAAAAATTCTGTGATGCAGATATCATCTGACAATCTGAAACAAAAGAGAAACAACAGTGTCAAACGTACGAGATAATTACAAATTAGAGAGGTTAAAACCAAGGAAGTTTTACAACATTTTCATATAGACATGACCATAAAGGTGCAGGCACGGTTGTGTGGTAAGAATTTTGCTTACCAACCACATGGTTCTGGGTTCAGTCCCAGAGTGGCCAATCAAAGCCTTGGGTGGAGGATTTGTTAGGTGGAAACTGAAAGAAGCCTGACATATACCAAATACCAAAATGTATTCTAGTCAAAATAAGCAAAACAGAAATTAAAATATGAGGTACCTTTCATTAAATCCAAATTCAATCGTTTAAACAGGAGTGCTCTCCCTTTGTTTACTTTCAATTTACAAAGAAGGCGCGTCATAAAAAGGCTTTTTTTCTAATTCCTTTTCTTCTAACAGTTTCTTTGAGGAGAAGAAAGACAAATATTGAATTTCTCAAACTAATTATTCAAACTACCCTAGAAAGAATTTAGGTAAATGACTTAAGGTCATGATGAGGAATAACAGAAAATGCCGTATCTATTTCATGAGCGTGACAATAATCCAACTCTACAAGACATGCAGAATTGTCAGTGCCAAAGCCTCCTGCAGCAGCTAAAAGGTTACTGAAAAATATCAGAAATCCTAGGGGTTTTATAAGCCACTTTAGATATTTCTAGAAGCGTCCAGAAATTAAATTTCAGAACAATTTTGATGGAAAACTTGGATGGCTTCGGCTAATAACTTATTAAGGTTAACAATTATTAAACCAATGAAAAGAAACTTTTCGAATTGTCTTCGTCTAAATTTGTATTTTAGCACCAAAAGAAAATTTTCACAGAACAACTCCAGTTGATTTGAAAACATATCTGCTACAAAACTATTGTAGTACAAAATCTTGAATATCCTAAGATTTCTGATTATAAAAGGTTTGTACAAAGAGAAAACGAACTTCAAAAGAAGAATAAGCTGGAATTATTACTTTACTCACAATTTAATCTCAATCGTTATCTTCGAAAGAGTCCTTTACCCTACAGTTTTGATTCAAAAGTAGAGATTCATCAAGGAAGTCTGCTAATTGCTGACAAGAAATGAAAGAACATCTGACATCAGAAATAACAGTGATCCTATGGTAATGGAGAATTTATAAAACATGCATTGGTTTGCTTTTCAAATACCGAAACGAAATTATAGTATTGTCCCAAAATTAATGGCAATTATATATTTATTTAAAGCAAAAATGAATTTCATTTCCATAATTAGTATATAAACTTATCTCAATCCGCTAAATTTGAAATCGATAGTGTAGCGACGCAAGTCATAAATAAACTTTATTGGCAGCAAACATGACCATTACATCATAGAGTACTAAGAACCGTATTTCGTGAAAAATTTCTCTTTGAAGAAAGTTTAGAATTCTAATATGGGCAGAAATTTTAACCGACGGGGGAAAGACTTCCGCTCCCACCTTCTCTCCCAAATTTATTTATTTTGTAATTTTTTTTGACAAAAATCCCCGTTTTCGGATACGGAGATTCCGGAAAATTGCCAAAACTGGGCATTTGTGAAATTTCCCCCTAATTTCTTCAATTTTGACTTTTTTCCCCAACACGAAGCCTAACCTTGAAACCGTAACCATAAGTATAGAAATGTTTTGAAATTTTTGTCCGAATCATGGTGTCCATATTTTTCCGCATATTTAGAAAAAAAAAAAATTCGTAAAAAAAAATTTCACAAAGATTTTTGGAAATTTTATTCAGAATCATAACCTCCGTTTTTTTTTTTTTGTTTTTTTTCCAACATATTTTGTAAAGAAAAAAATTCTGAAAAAAGTTTTGTTTATGTGTAAATTCAAGAGATTTGGCTGCTATTTCTAGCATGTGTAAAGACACTGGTTAGAAATCACCTGCGCATGTGCAAATAATGATAATGCAAATGTGCAAATAATCGTGTTAATACAATACGCGCCTTCCTTCCTCCGAAATTTTGCAGGAGGGACCCATCCCGAAAGGATGAAAGGCAAAGTCGACCTCGGTGGAATTTGAACTCAGGACTTAACGGCAGACGAAACACCGCTAAGCATTTCGCCCGGCGTGCTAACGATTCTACCTAAAATACTAGAGTACTTGAGCCCTCAATAATGTCGGGGTTTGTGTTGGAAAATTTGCACGATCGGAGTAATGAGGACAATTGAAAACGCGGAAGTAACAGGTAAGGAAGAAAATTACATTTATCACATTTCTAAAGAGACATCAAAAGGGGGTTATTTTGGTAATTTTTCTGATTAACACCCGCACGATTTTCACTAGGGTGTTAGGGTTAGGTAATCGTGCAGGTGTTAATCTGAAAAATACCGTTATATAAACGAAATTTTCTAATACAGGCGCAGGGGTAGCTATGGGGTAACAACTTTATTTCTCAACCACATGGTTCCGGGTTCAGTTCCACTGCATGAAATTTTGGTAAATTTTACCGAAATTTTCTATAAATATGCTTCGGATTGTGTAGATTCCAATGATATCGGATTTTACTGTGAATTGTTTTTTTCCTGAGGGTGAAGAGAGGAGTTTCGAAAAATTCACGAGACGAATTTGTTTCCTCGTAACTTTCAGAAAAAAGGGTTATGTTTACAATATTGGCTGAGGTAACGACAATGGATCGCAACCCCCTTTGGGACATTTTTTTGGCAGATTCGGAATCTCCGCACTCGATATAGTGGGTTCTCTTTTACTCTTTTACTTGTTTCATTCATTTGACTGCGGTCATGCTGGAGCACCGCCTTTAGTCGAGCAAATTGACCCCAGGACTTATTCTTTGGAAGCCTAGTACTTATTCTATCGGCTCTCTTTTGCCGAACCACTAAGTTACGGGGACGTAAACACACCACCATCGGTTGTCCAGCGATGTTGGGGTGGGGTGGGGGGAACAAACACAGACATACAAACATATACACACACATATATACAATAATAGGATAAACTCTTATATGAGAATTTATCAAGTAGTTTTCGTGAAAAAAATTCATAGGGAAGAATCTATCGTCTTTCCCTAAATTATATTTATCTATTTATATATATATATATAAGGGCATAACTATACAAGAATGCCTCACGTTAACTACCGTAAAAATACATTTTTACCGATGTTTATACACACACACATATATATATATATACGACGGGCTTCTTTCAGTTTCCGTCTACCAAATTCACTCACAAGGCTTTGATCGGCCATCTCTTTACCCCTTCATATTTTTCTCTCCCTTTCACCTTCACCTCCCCATTCCTACTATCAATTGACCTTGTCTGACCTCTAACCAGTACACTTTCCCTCTCTTCATCTTTCTATTATATCTCCCTGCTTTTCTTCCTCTCTTCGCTTTGCCCTTACAAATGCATTCCCTACCTTTAGGTCACTTAAAAAAAACCCCTCCATTTAACAACACTGTACAAACTTTATACTTGGAATGACTAATTTGAAATACTTTTGGAACTTACAAGCTATTGGAATCTTATATGGGTCCAGATGGACTATATGTAATCTGAACCTTTCCCCCCTTGTTTTATTTTTTTTTACGGAATCCCACGTTTTAGGCTGTGGAGATTCCGATTCTGAAAAAAAATTAATAAATAAGGGGAGAAAAGGTTCAGATTACATATAGTCCATCTCTGCCCTTATATGTATACCATTCTGCCTTAAAAAAATGGATCTACGGATGCAATATCCCCGCTTATCTCATGTCTATTTTCATTCCTCCACTTCACTCTCCATTTCTTATCTAGAATAACTATTGCTTAACCATTTTCTCACGCCGTCTCCGATGAAAGGATATATGAAACATCCTGGAAACAGCTGTAATATATATATATATATATATATATATATATATATATATATATATATATATATGATTAATAAATTCAAAAAAAGATAAAAATCTTTTACAAGAATTTTATCAGGAAGCCAGTGTGTAAAAAAAATCCATAAGGGAAATTTCTATTCCCAAGAATATAATTATTCGTTTATATATGTATATATATATTTCTGCCTCAATCACCACTAGTCCTTTATTTTCCCCTTCTACAGTTAGCTAAGTAAATTCCTCTTAGTAATGTCACACAGGTTGTTGTTCGTACCTTCGGTAACTTCAACTAAGTATTTCCGATCTTCTCTTCGTCTAAACATCCTGTACCTTGTTTTACCTTTAACTAGCGTTAATATCCGTTTAATAATATAATATATTACTAGGCTATAATGCTTTATTTATTTTTATATTCACTTTCTTCACTTCATATTAAGCATGTCATTAGGTTTTTCCGTAAGGAAAAAATGTTTTATATTTGATGAACTCCCTTCCTCCACTTTTGACGTAGCAATTAGCTTACGATTTTTAGTTTACTTTACTGTCATCTATTTTGCCCGCCTCTCTCCTTTTTAATCATTTAATTTAAACCTTTAGCATTACGTTTTCAGCCCCCTCCCTTTATAACTCTATGTAAACAAGCGTTCTTACTTCTAACGGTCACTTACTTAACCATGTAATATTATAAGTCGTAAGTTACCTCATCATTTCGCATTTGTTGATTCCCTGAAGATGAATATACGTGGAATTTCAGCAGCTCTTATTTCTTTGGAGGAGGACTCACATATATTTTGAAACATGTGTAGGAATTAAAGGAACTTTTATTTATATGCGTTTTGCTCCATTTATTGTTATTATTCATATAAATATAAATATATATATATATATATATATATATATATATATATTCTATACTGTAAAACTTAATTTAATTTTAATTTTTAATAATTTGAATTTGAGTTTTTACCTGTAAATTTAGATTTTTATCCCTAACCAGATGGCTGCATCTTCTAGGCACTAGTTTCAGGCTCAGAATTTCTGGAGCCACCACCGACACTGGTTTACATTATTGTTCTATCCCCATATACTGCATTAATACTTCCTCACACTTTCCATTGTGTTGTTGTCTTTATTGAAATAATAATTTACTGAATACGCTCGTTTGTCACCTCCATTATAGCTTTGAAAAGATAGCTCTTAAAATCGAACTGCGCTCTTTAAAACTTGTACAAAGAATGAATACAAAGTAAAATTACTACCTCCTTTTATAGCAAGTTGATGCAGGTAGTTTATCCTGTCCCCCTCCAACTTTTACTTCATGCAGTTGAAAAAAAACACATTATTTATGGGTTGACTCAATATATATACACAAATTTGCATGCATATATATAAATATACACACACATTTGCATGTATATATATATAATGTGCATGCATATTATATATACATCTCCGCTTGCAAAGACCTGTTGAGGCAAGTGAAATCGAAATCGAACTCAACGACTGGCACCCATGCCAACGTCGTCTCCTTCATTGGACACGAAACTCGGCTTGCGAAGACCTGTTGGGGCAAGCGAAATCGTGATGGCACCTGTGCATCGCCTTCCTGGCACTTGTGCCGGTGGCGCATGTAAGGACATTCGAGCGAGACCGTTGCCAGTGCTGCTGGACTGGTTCTTGTGTGGGTGCTGCGTGAGATGCACCATTTTGAGCGTGGCCGTTGCCAGTGCCGCCTGACTGGCCTTCATTCCGGTGGCAAGTAAAAGCACCCACTACACTCTCGGAGTGGTTGGCGTTAGGAAGGGCATCCAGCTGTAGAAACTCTGCCAAATCAGATTGGAGTCTGGTGTAGCCATCTGGTTCACCAGTCCTCAGTCAATTCGTCCAACCCATGCTAGCACGGAAAGCGGACGTTAAACGATGATAATGATACATACACATTTGCATGCATGCATATATATATATATATATATATATATATATATACACATTTGCATGCATATATATATAATATAAATGATTTATGTTCCAAACACTCAGTTAATAATGACAGATATTTCAGTAAACTTTATTGAAGTAATGCCAATATATTTTAACAGAAAAAGCAGAATTTTCATAACAAAAAGGCTAAAGTGTTAAACATTAAGACCTTCCATCAAAATTTTTTTATATTGCAAACACCATTTAAATAACCTCACAGTTAATTCACTAATTTTTTCGTTATTTTAAAAAGGAATTCAAACAAAGCAATATATATATTAAAAGAAATATGGTAACAAAAGAGCTAAAGTGATCTAAATTAAAACCTTCCACTGAAAAAATTGTTTTTATTTTATATTGAAATGTGAACTTAATAATGGACAAAGCTATTTTACTAAATTCTTCATATGTAAGTCAGAGCAGAGTTTTGGAAAATTAGATGTTGATTCGACGATAATGCTGACAGTATAAATAGGGTGGCAGTAATTTAAACAGTAAAAGTTTATATCAAGGCTGATGTACATCAAAATAAGATTTAATAAATTATAGGTGCAGGCATGGGTGTGTGGTAAAATGCTTGCTTCCCACCCACATAGGACCAGATTAAATATCACAAAGTGTCCTTCTAGCATCAGATTATTTCTGGGCAAGTGTCTTCTACTATAGCCTCGGGCTGACCAAAACCTTTTGAGTGGATTTGAGAGATGGACACTGAAAGGCGTTGGTTGTGCATCTGTATTTATCCCCCATCACCGCTTAACAATTGGTGATGGTGTGTTTGTGTCCCCATCACTAAGTGGTTTAGCCTAAGAGACCAATGGAATAAGTTCTAGGCTTAGAAAAAAAAAGGCCCAGGTTTCAGTTTGTTCAACTAAAAACCCTTCAAGACAATGCTCTAGCATGGCCTCAGCAAAATGACTGAAACTGATTAAAGATAAAAGATTAAATATCAAAAAGTGTCCTTCTAGCACCTGAGATTATTACTGGTATTTCTTAAACTGTTTAAATGATGACAGCAATTATAATCCCAATGACAAAGATGAAGCTGGTTCTGAGGCTGCTGGTTCCACCATCTGCAAAAGATTTCAGTGTGATATCATCATATGCCACAGATATTGGTGTTGTATCACATACAAAGATCAACAATAAAACATATCATTTATATACCCTTTGCATTCCAACTTGCTCAAGACTGCCCTTGTTTCGATGGTGCAAAGCCCTCTTTTTTTTTTAAATGATCCAAATTGAAACCTTCCATCAAAATTTCCTGTTAATTTATGTTCGAAAAACCAGTTTAATGATGACAAAATTATTTTACTAAATTATTTTATATTTTCAAAATTAATTGAAACAAAGCCAGTGTATTTCCACAGAAATAAAGTAACAATAGGTTTAAAATGATCTAAATTTAAAGCTTCCATCAAAATTTCATAGTAATTTATGTTCCAAACAGCAACTTAGAAGTGATGAAGTTATTTTACTAAATTCTTTATTTAAAGATTAATTGAAACAAAGGCAGTGTATTTCAACAAAAATCTAATAACAAAAGGGTCAACACACATCAGTATCCTAGATTACTATATCTAAAAGATTATATGTTCCTCTTCAGAAGAATCGAAACCGCGATCCTATGACCGCAAGTCCGCTGCCCTAGAGGCAGCAATTTTAATATGAGTAAAAGAAAAAGGCATATCAGGGGTGAAGCATAACGTAAGATAAATTATTTTGCAAATCATGGTGTGGCTTACAATGCATAGCTTATCTATGCTTTTAAATTGAACTGAATTGAGCTTTGTAAGTGTTTGACTGTAGACTTGATCGGTGTCTACACCAAACGCATCATGAAAAAGAATGTGAACAAAATTAAATACTTATAGAAGATAGTGCATAAAATTTGAGAAGTATTTTCAATCTTTCAATGATGGCAGCCAAATCAAAGGTACTGTAGTTTGATGTAGGATATAAATAATATGACCACTTACTTATTGGGAAATTTGTATGTTCAATTCTTAAAAAAATTTAATTTAACTTTTTTAAGTATCACCATTATAGGTATGGGTGGAGAGGGAAGTGCCGCCTTCCAAGCAGTTTGTTGATAGGTGAGCATTGCTTGAGTGAATGGGCCTTCTCTCAGTGTGTACCTGTAAATTGGAGAGGTACACACCTCTATTGGGGAATTTACTTTTTTTGACTTCCTTTCATTTATTTTATGACTTTTTACATGCTAAAACCTACACTGTACCATCCTAAATATTTTCCACTGTCTCAACCCTCAATGGCCAATAAAGGAATTATTATTATTATTATTATTATTATTATTATGAATCATTTCCTTACTGTTTATCTTCAAATGAATTGTTCCACCTTGAAGGTTGTCATCGTCGAATCTCCAAGTCAAACATTCCTTTGTCACATTTCGAATCCACAGAGTGGAATGATTTCCACTCTGCGTAACTTTATAGTTAGTGCCGTTAGCACACGTCCTGTCACATTCATATTTATAATTGTGACACCTCCAAACCACTGGTCGTCTCATATTTGGTATTGTTATCATAAGAGTGACATTTCCATTGAGCACAACATTTCCTGAAATAAAGAAATCAGATAAGAAATTTGCTTCCCAATCACATGGTTCTGGGTTCAGTCCCACTACACAGTACCTTGGGAAAGTGTCTTCTACTACAGCCTCAGATGAGCCAAAACCTTGTGTGTGGATTTGGTTGATGGAAACTGAAAGAAGCCTGTTGTTTATTTATATGTGTGTTTGTTCTCCGCCACCACTTGCCAACTAGTGTTGGTGTGTCTATGTCCCAGTAACTTAGTGGTTCAGCAAAAGAGACCAGTAGAATAAGTACTGGGGTCAATTCATTCAACTAAAAATTCATCAAGACAGAAAATCAGCATCATTATGATGCCCACTGTTCCATGTTTCGTGGATAAGAGTTTTCATTCTCAACAGTAGGATACTCTTCCTGTCACTAACCTCCATCTGTTTCCAAACAAGGCTATAATATCCCATATATACACACATCACACAATGGGCTCCTTTTAGCTCCTATCTACCTAATCCACTCACAAGGCTTTTGTTGGCCTGGGGCTATAGTGGAGGACACTTAAACAAGGTGCCATACAGGGGGACTGGACCTTAAATTATACGCTTGGAAATAAAAGTTCCTAATCACAGCCATGCCTTCATCTCACATCCAAATGTAACCCTTTAGCATTTAAACTAACGATATCAGACCCAAATACTCTACTTGTCTGATGTTCAAACTAGCCATATCTGACCTCTCCCATCTAACCTACAATGTCATTCTGGAAATAAAGCATCACATCATTGAAATCTCAAAGCTGAGATAATGTGTGATTCATTCAAAACATTGTGAATAAATAAGCATTACATTTGACTGAGTAATTTGAATGCTAAAGGGTTAATATTTTTGTCATGGAAATTAAGAGGTAAAATGTGCAAAATAGATTATCAAAATAAGTTAAACATCTTATTACATTTAGCCTAACAAGTTTTAATTTAATGAGATTTATGTTTACTGGGACATGATTTTATCAGACATGGGTGTATGACCCCGGTTGAAACCCCCTGCTCTAGTGCTTCCCCAATGTGTATTTCTGGCTCTTTAGCCTTTCTCAATGGTCAAAATAAAAACATTTTAAGAAACCAAAAAGTAAAACAGTGACTAAAAAAGCTGAGTTAAGAGAAAGAATTAGAAGACAGAACTGAAAAGATAGTGTCTAGTTTAAAAGGAGAAAAAATGGTTTGTGAATCTATTTACCACTTTTGGTGATATAAACTTTTGCACTTGTCAAACCTGTAAAAGATGAAAACAAAGTTTTTGATTTTCAGATGATAGAATTCAAAACAATGTGAATAAATGAACAGTACATTAGACAGTAATTTTATTGCCAAAGGGTTAACCAAGCCATATGTGGCCCAAATATTATTGTTTTATGTTCAAACTGGCCACATCCACCCTCTCACACCTGGTGAGATGGATGAAGAATGAAACACAGCAACATGAATCTGCATTGATGTGAAACATAAGCCTAAATATTGAATTTCTGATGAAGATGTTCTACACCTGTAATACACAAGAAGATTGAATCTTGTATTTCATGAACATCTTTTGTATTAACAATAAAAAATATATATAAACTGACAAGACTATGCTACGAGTCAATACGGTTATGATCACAATAGAATGGCGATTGTATCACAATGCTGATGTCTGCCATTGTTTTAACATTTACCATTTCATCTTGCATGTCACAAAGACTGTCTTTTCTCTTCTACAGCCAGAAACCCTTCCTGTCACTATACATTCCTTGTTTCTAAGTGAAGTGGCATACCTACACAAGTGTGCCCTACTTGATTTTGCTTACTCACAAGTGCCTGAAAAATGGATATTTTCTTAAAGAAATTTTCTACAAATATGCCCTAGATGGTACAGATTGATTACATCTCAATTTTTAGAGGAAAAATTCATTCTGAGGGTGAGGAATAGTTTTGGAAAATTCACAAGAGTTGGATTTGTTTCCTCGTGACTTTCAGGAAAATGACTGTAAGGCGTTACTACATGACTATTTCATTGGCTGAGTTCAAATTCTGCCAAGGTCGACTTTGCCTTTCATCCTTTCGGGGGTCGATTAAATAAGTACCAGTTACGCACCGGGGTCGATTTAATCAACTTAATCCCTTTGTCTGTCCTTGTTTGTCCCCTCTATGTTTAGCCCCTTGTGGGCAATAAAGAAATAAGAGTGAATTATAAAGAAAAAGAACGACAAAGACTTACAAAATATTGCAGACAAACAGAAGAACTTTAGAATTTCCATGATCTGTAAAAATTATTTTCTGAAACTGAAAAACAACAGAAATTATTTGAGTTACACTAATTTTACAACAAACAAACAATAGTATGTAAAAAGGTGAAAGCCTGATACGAAAACGGTGGGTTTCTGTAAAAAATACAACACAATAATAATAATAGAAAATAAAAGGGGTAAGGTACAAAAGGAAGTCTTTTCGCCTTGGCATTCTACATCCTGGAAAACTACATTAAAACGGGCATTCCTTCGATATAACTCGACAAAAATCAAAACATTTAAAAAGCAAACAAACAAAAACTTTGGGTATTTCCGTGGAAGCAAATGACAGTTCGCTTCTGTTTTCTGCTCGGAAATTTGCGGATTCTACATACATACATGAAACAGGTAAGAACAAATAGGCAAGGCTTTTTTGGCATTCTACAAATATACCTTGATGTATGGGCATAACTACAGGGTTTTACCCGTAGTTATGCCGCTTTTTCTCTTCAAGTTTAAAATGAGACATTGTTGGCAATTTCGTTATATCCTATATTCCACAACCCGCGGAATATTTTCCTTGATTTTGTCAAGTTATATCGAAGGAATGCCTTAAAACGAATAAGCAGAGAGAGAAATGATACTAAAAATTTAATATTTTCAATTTCACCTTTCGTAATTATAATCTTAATTATCTGACATGTCAGAGAATTTTCGCCGAAGTAATACGCAGGTTTTTTTCTGCATAAATTTGAGTAATTACATTATGTATTTGTCAATCCTATCGTATGATCGAACGTTTTAAATATAATTCTGTTATTTACCGTTTTTTTCAGGTGTGAACACGTTGTAGTTGTTTCAGTTTGAACCTAGTTTAGGGAGTCGCTCGCCTGGTTAGTCCACAAATTTTAAAGGAATAACGGAATGAGATACGAAAGTGAAAGAGTTAAAATGAGGCGATAATCGTTATGATGACTCACATCCCGGAGATATAAACCTTTAATTTTTCTTTTTTTAAAAATAGAATCCCACGTTTTAGGCTATGAAGATTCCGATTCTCAAAAAAATATTTCAAAAATCACAACCTTCGTATTTTCGTACGTATTTTGCAAAAAAAAAAAAAAATCAACCAATTTCCGGGAAACTGGAGCCTGAAGAAATGGGGGGGGGGGGGGAATTTAGATTCTAAAGTTGCGATTTTTGGAAAAAAAATATTTTCAGAATTGGAATCTCCATAGCCTAAAACGTGGGATCTGTTAAAAAAGAAAAAAAAAAAACTAAAGCGGGGTAGGGTTCCGTTTACATCTCCGCCATGTGACCCTCCCCCCTTCCACCCCGTATACACCCACGAGAACAATCTGTTATTTGCGCATGAAGTTAAGCATAGGAGGTCTCTACACATGCTAGAAATAGCAGCCAAATCTCTTGATTTTTGTTTTTTTAATTACAGGTAGACAAGAGCGGAAATTGCGGTTCTAGAACATGGCATTTTTTCCACGTAAGTAACATATTTACCAAAATACTATATGCATAGAAAATTTCATTAAAAAATATTCATTTTTCTGAAAGTTATGACCTCCTAAAGTCTAGGGGGTAAAACCCTGTAGTTATGCCCAGATGTCTTTGTAATCGTCATCTACGCTGTTTGAAAGGTATTTGTGTAAAATTTCCTTAAAAAATACCCATTTTCCTGAAAGTTACGAAAATTCTGAGAAGTTATGAAATGTCGGGTCGTGTGAATTTTCCGAAACTCCTCTCGGAAAATTTTTTTTTCCAACAAATCTTTACATACGCTCAATGTGTATGATCTAAGAGATTGTTTGTTGAAAGTTTCATTGAAAAGTATCCATTTTTCTAGAAGTTATGAGGCAACAAAATCATGCCTGAATCTAAAACTTTTTAAAAACTTTTTTCCATTACACTCTTTTACTCTTTTACTTGTTTCAGTCTTTTGACTGTGGCCATGCTGGAGCACCGCCTTTTAGTCGAGCAAATCGACCCCAGGACTTATTCTTTGGAATCCTAGTACTTATTCTATCGGTCTCTCCTTTGCTGAACCGCTAGATTACGGGGACGTAAACACACCAGCATCGGTTGTCAAGTGATGGTTGGGGGGGGACAAACACAGACACACATACATATACATACATATGGAGCGTGGCCTTTGCCAGTACCGCCTGACAGGCCTTCATAGGATTTTCGAGCGAGATCGTTGCCAGTGCCCCTGGACTGGCTCTTGTGCGGGTGGCACATAAAAGACACCATCTTGAGCGTGGCCGTTGCCAGTACCGCCTGACTGGCCCTCGTGCGGGGGACACGTAAAAGCACCCACTACACTTTCTGAGTGGTTGGCATTAGGAAGGGCATCCAGCTGTAGAAACTCTGCCAAATTAGATTGGAGCCTAGTGTAGCCATCCGGTTTCACCAGTCCTCAGTCAAATCGTCCAACCCATGCTAGCATGGATAGCGGACGTTAAACGATGATGATGATGTATATATATACGATGGGCTTCTTTCAGTTTCCGTTTACCAAATCCACTCACAAGGCTTTGGTCGGCCCGAAGCTATAGTAGAAGACACTTGCCCAAGATGCCATGCAGTGGGACTGAACCCGGAACCATGTGATTGGTAAGCAAGCTACTTACCACACAGTCACTCAATAATTTATGACTTTCTGTTCTCTTCGAAAGTCCTCCTCCCACTCCCTTTTTCCCTACAAATTTCTTTATAATCGTAAGCTAGGCCGTTTGAGAGGTATTTGGCAAGACTTCTGCCCGTCCTCCCTCGAGAGGAGTCTTGAAAAATTCCCATGACATGACAGTTTCGTCATCATGACTGTAATGTTTGTTTCTATGCATTCTACACTTCTTCTCTTCTCCCTCTCTCTCTCTCTATATATATACATATGTGTGTGTATATATATATATATATATATATAGATATATATATATGTGTGTGTGTGTGTGAGTAAAAATAAATACAAAAAAAGGGGTTTTGTATGATTGTGTATAGAGGAATATATTATTTTGTTTAAAAGAGTTCCAACACTGTCTGTTTTTTATGTTTTATTTATATTCCTGCAAAACCAATGTGGGATATAGAATATGGAATGAATATGTATTTTCTATACCTTGTGGCATTTCATCATGGTCGGTATGACAGACTTTAACAGACTGTTTGTTATATATATATATATATATATATATATATATATATATATATATATGTATATGTATGTATGTATGTATGTATGTATGTATGTATGTATGTATGTATGTATATATATATATATATATATATATATATATATGTATATGTATATATATATATATATATATATATATATATATATATAGGCGCAGGAGTGGCTGTGTGGTAAGTAACTTGCTTACCAACCACATGGTTCCGGGTTCAGTCCCACTGCATGGCATCTTGGGCAAGTGTCTTCTACTATAGCCTCGGGCCGACCAAAGCCTTGTGAGTGGATTTGGTAGATGGAAACTGAAAGAAGCCCGTCGTATATATGTATATATATATATATATATATGTGTATGTGTGTGTCTGTGTTTGTCACACCAACATCGCTTGACAACCGATACTGGTGTGTTTACGTCCCCGTAACTTAGCAGTTCGGCAAAAGAGACCGATAGAATAAGTACTAGGCTAACAAAGAATAAGTCCTGGGGTCGATTTGCTTGACTAAAGGCGGTGCTCCAGCATGGCCGCAGTCAAATGACTGAAACAAGTAAAAGAGTAAAAGAGTATATGTGTGTGTGTGTGTGTGTGTATGTATATATGTGTGTGTGTGTATGTATATATGTGTGTGTGTATATGTATATATGTGTGTGTGTATATGTATATATGTGTGTGTATATGTATATATGTGTGTGTATATGTATATATGTGTGTGTATATGTATATATGTGTGTGTGTGTGCATATATATATTTGTGTGTGTGTATATATACATATATATTTGTGTGTGTGTGTGTGTATCTAACGATTTTTGTATGTTATTTTAAGTGGCTTATAAACACCTTCCACGTTGCAATTGTATATGTGTGTATATATATATATATATATATATATATATACACACACGCACAAACTCGTGATTTATTTTCCATGCACCGGATTAATAATGACAAAGTTATTTTAGTAATCTTTATTGAATTGTAGGCAGTATATTTTAACAGAAAAACGGAAATTTTATAACAAAAGAGTTAAAGTGATCAAAATTATAACCTTCCATCTCAAAGTTTTTTTTAATTTATATTCCAAATCTGAGCTTAATTATGGGAAAAGCTTTTTAACTAAATTCTTCGTTGTTTTTGAAATTGGCAGAAATGCAGTGAATTATAATAGAAATCATCACCATCATTATCCACAGAAATTCTGACAAATATTTGTCCCTGCTTTTCTAAGTTAGACATATGTAAGTCAGAGCAGAGTTTTGGAAAATTGGATGTCAATTCGACGATGATGCTGACAGTATAAATAAAGTGGCAGTAATTTAAAGAGTAAAAGTTTATATCAAGGCTGGTGTACATCAAAATAAGATTTAATAAATCTCTTATTTATTAAATTATAGGTGCAGGCAAGGGTGTGGTAAAATGCTTGCTTCCCACCCACATAGGACCAGATTAAATATCAAAAAGTGTCCTTCCAGCATCTGAGATTATTTCTGTTATTTCTTAAACTGTTTAAATGATGACAGCATTTATAATCCCGATGACAAAGATGAAGTGGGTTCTGAGGCCGCTGGTTCCTTGTGCACCATCTGCAAAAAAATTTCAGTGTGATATCACTATATGTCACAGATATTGGTGTCGTATCACATATAAAGATCAACAATAAAACATATCATCTATATACCCTTTTCATTCCAACTTGCTCAAGACTGTGGCCATGCTGGAGCACCGCCTTTATAGTCTAGCAAATCGACCCCAGGACTTATTCATTGTAAGCCTAGTACTTATTCTATCGGCTCACTTTTGCCGAACCGCTAAGTTACAGGGGCGTAAACACACCAGCATCGGTTGTCAAGCAATGCTGGGGGGGGGGGGCGCAAGCAGACACACAAGCACACACATACATATATATACGTATACATATACGACGGGCTTCTTCCAGTTTCCGTCTACCAAATCCAATCACAAGGCTTTGGTCGGCCCGAGGCTATAGTAGAAGACACTTGTCCAAGGTGCCACGCAGTGGGACTGAACCCGGAACCATGTGGTTGGTAAGCAAGCTACTTACCACACAGCCACTCCTGCACCTATAAGCTACTTACCACACAGCCACCCCTGGAATTATTAATATTATAAATTATTTCCTTACTGCTTATCTTCAAATCGGTTGTTCCAAAGTTGATATTGTAGTCCGCAAACATCCAGGTCAAACAATCCTCTGTTACTTTTGTTATCGAAAGAGTAGAAGTATTCCCACTCTGCATAACTTTATAGTTAGTCCCGTTAGCACATGTCCTGTCACATTCATATTTATAATTGTTGCACCTCCAAACCACTGGTCTTCGCATATTTGGTACTGTAATATTGAGGGTGGCTTCTCCATTGAGCTTAATATTTTCTGAAATAAAGAAATCAGATAAGAAATTTGCTTCCCAAAAACATGGTTCTGGGTTCAGTCCCACTGTGCAACACCTTTGCCAAGTGTTTTCTACTACAGCCTCGACTATCATAATTGCAGCTACATGGTAATCAAATGAGTGGTGGTGCAGTAAAAAAAATGCACCCACTACACTTTGTAAAGGGGTCAGTTTTAGGAAGGTCATCAAGAAATAGGAACCTTGACAATGCATGGAATGGAGCTTGCCACAATGTTGGCTTGTTGGATCCATGGCAAGATTGAAGGTGGCCATTTTATAAGTACCCTCACACAGGCCATCTCGACCCTGGTTGAAACCCACTGCTCCAGTGCTTCCCTGGTGTGTATTTCTGGCTCTTTAACCTTTCTCAATGGTCAAGTTAAAAATTTAAAGAAACCAAAAAGCAAAATAGTGACTAAAAAAGCTATGAGTTAAGAGAAAGAAATAGAAAACAGAACTGAAAAGATAGTGTCTAGTTTAAAAAGGAGAAAAATGTTTGTGAATCTATTTACCACTTTGGATAATTTCATAAATCCCTGCACTTGCCAAACCTGTAAAAGATGAAAACATTAAGTTTTGATTTTCAGATGATATAATTCAAAACAATGTGAATAAACAAACAGTACATTAGACAGTAATTTGATTGCCAAAGGGTTAAGCCAGCCATATCTGGCCCAAATATTACATAGGCGCAGGAGTGGCTGTGTGGTAAGTAGATTGCTTACCAACCATATGGCTGCGGGTTCAGTCCCACTGCGTGGCACCTTGGGCCGACCAAAGCCTTGTGAGTGGATTTGGTAGACGGGAACTGAAAGAAGCCCGTCGTATATATTCAATAAACTGGGATATTATGGCAGGAAGAACATCTGATTGTATATAAAGAAAACTCTGATCACAAGTATGGAAAATTAGGTGTTCAAACAATGATGATGGTGAAAAGATAACCCTGAAATCTTTCATATGACAAAACTGTCGCTAACATTGGTTTATCTGTTTATTTCAGGTCCAGTTGTGTTAAGAGGAAATGTCACTTTTCATACTGAAGAAATAGCCAATATGAAAAGGTCTATTATCTGGGAAAATGGTCGTTGCAGTCTCAGATATGCCAATACATGCTGCAACAATGGTAACTATGAAGTTAGCCACACTGGTAACATTTCTACTCTTTGGATCCAAAGTGTCTCTCAGGAAGATATGACTTGAGTTTTTCGAAGTGACAATCTCTGCTATGCGAAAATTACTGTGGTGACAAAAAGCAAGGAAATTACTTCTGCTAATAATAACAACAATAATTTCATCAATCCCCAAGAAGATGAAAGACAATACCACAGAACAATCAATCATCTCTTGTATATGGATGATCTTAAAACTGTATGCTGCAAATGATAAACAAATGGAAACTTTATTACAGACAGTACATGGATTTACCAAAGAAATAAATATGAAATCTAGCTTGGAAAAATGTACCAACGCAACCTTGAAAAGAGGAAAACTAGTTAAGAGTAGCAACATCACACTAGATAAAGCAAATGAAGTAAGAGAATTAGACCAAAGCCTTCCCACCAGAAATACATGAAGTTAAAAAAAAAATACAAAGCCCAGTCCTGGCTAAGAAGGAACATATTCAGAGACATGACTGAGTTGGGACCTATATACACTGGAAGCTATGCCAACACTATGGAATAACAACAGAAAAAGATGTTATAAGCTCACCCCAGAAAAGGTCACAGAAAATGAGAAAGTAACCATATTCTGGGATATGTCAATATGCACAGATAGAGAATTCAAGGCCAATAGACCAGATATAGTTGTCAGAGATCACCAAGATCATCAGAAATCACCATTGTAGACATATGTTGAGAGGAATTCTTCGGGGTTTGGAGAACTTACCTTTGGAAACATGGGTGTTTCATTCAACATCCTTAAACAACTCTTATTCAGGGACCTTTTGAGCAGGATGGGCTACTCAACCTGAAGAAAATTCTAACTGGGCCCCACTTGCAAGGTCATGCACTGTTCATCTTGATATGAGATCACCATGTCGTGCACATATGGTTGTGATGCAAGTGCTTGGTGTACCCTTATCAGACGGGTAGTCATGATGGGTATAATGGGCTTTGTATATTTTACCCCAGTGTCACTTTGATGGCATGCACTGCTCTCTCACTCAATAATAATAATAATAATAATGATAATCATCACTGAACAAATATTTTTATAATACTTAAGCAAAATTAAAAATTTGTAACTTTCAGGGTTTTCTTCTGTGTTTTTTTCTTTTTTCTTTTTTTCTTTCTTTTACCTGTTTTGAATTAATAGATCTTCATAATAATCCCTGCTGAGATATATTCGTAGTTGACTGAATGGATTGGTTAGTTTCAGTCTCTAGGATCACCTGTCTATATTACAATTTATTTGTTGAACATCTGACATGTGGCGCACTTGTGCCCTTGTGCAGACAATGTTGATTTGATGGAAGGAGGGAGTTAATGTACAACTCACACATTTGATCCCTATAAGTAAATAATTTGTGCAGGGCTTCCAGTCAAAACTGCACACTGATATGTCATCTTTGACAGCAGATTCTGTTATATCTTCTACTATATAAATGCAAGTGTATGTGGTTATGTAGCTGTGTTTAGCCCCCAAAAGGCTGATTTTGGCCATTCGTTTTTGCATTACACACTCAAAAACCATAGGGGAAACCTTTTCAGTAAAAGTTTATTTATCACTTCACGATTTGACAGAGGACACCACATAAGTTGGATTATCTCTGTTTTGATGGGTACTTTTCAACTTCAGCATTGGAGGCAGACATTAAATGATGATGATGATGATTGTGTAGATTAGGATTATATCAGAAGTTAATATGGAAACAATTTGGTTGGCATGTACATATTAGTACTGACAAATTTCAAGTTTCATCTTGTAGATATATGTGCTGTGTGTGAGCCTGCCATTTTTTTCCTTAAATAAATATTCAAAAACCTTTATTTCATTTTCATGTGTGTGGTGAAAAAACAATTTGAAAAATCCCTCTCAAAACAGAGAAAATCCAATTTATGTGGGTGACCAATTCCAGACTTCTGTTTACTTGTATAGTTATGCCTCAACAAGAATGAATTTTTAAGAAAAAAAAAAAAAAACAAACTTACAACATAATGCAGACAAACAACAGAAGAACTTTAGAATGTCCATAATCTGTAAAAATAATTTTCTGAAACTGAAAAACAACAAAAATTATTCCAGTTACACTAATTTCACAACAAACAAGCAGTGGTGGATATCTATTGGGTTGGTGCATAATTATTGTGGGTTTTTTTCAACAAAAACAATAGCAATATTTAAGAAAAACATCTTTAAATGACGGTCTGACCGTCTGCCAAGCAAATGGGAAGCAGTAATAGAAGGAGATGGTGAACATGCTCCAGAATAATTATTTAAAGATGTTTTTGTTACATGTTATTTTTTTAGTTGAATAAAATTTGTTGAAAAAAGCCGCAATAATTATGCACCAACCCAATAATCAGGAGTCAAGACGAATAATTCTAAAAAATAAATATTTTCAATTCCACCTTTCGTTATTATAATCTTTAATATCTGACGTGTATTTCTGGAGATTTTCGTTAAAATAATGCGCATTTTTTTCCAGAAAGATAAAGCCGTTGAGTGGAGCATAATTCTGTACTTGGGAATGTAATTACATTGTTATGTATTTGTCAAAGGTTTTAACTGATTCTGTTATTTACAAGCATTGTCAACTTACCGTTTTTCGGGAACGAATACAGTGCAGATGCTTCAATTTAAATCTGGTCTAGTGAGTCCCTCGCCTGAAATTCAATGATAAGTGTCATTCAGATCCTATTTAAGGAGTTGCTCGGATCCTGTCGTATTGAACGCCATGGCGACTTCTTAATACCTTGCATATTCACACGCATACACACACGTATATACACACACACACACACAGAAGGGAGAGAGAGAGAGGGTGTAATGTTTCAAAGAATGTGTACAAGAAAGGGTTTTTGTTCTGCAATTTTAGTAAACATTGCTTTTATCTATTATTTTTCAGCTGTTATATATAAGTGTTAATACATATAACAAAAGATATTGTGTATGTTTTAATATATATAACAATAGATATTGCGTATGTTTTAATATATATATATAACAATAGATATTGCGTATGTTTTAATATATATATATAACAATAGATATTGCGTATGTTTTAATATACTCTTTTACTTGTTTCAGTCATTTGACTGTGGCCATGCTGGAGCACCACCTTTAGTCGAGAAAATCGACCCCAGGACTTACGCTTTGTAAGCCTAGTACTTATTCTATCGGTCTCTTTTTGCCAAACCGCTAAGTTACGGGGACGTAAACACACCAGCATCAGTTGTCAAGCGATGGTGGGGGAGACAAACATACAAACATATACACACACATATATATATACATATATACGACGGGTTTCTTTCAGTTTCCGTCTACCAAATCCACTCACAAGGCTTTGGTCGGCCCGAGGCTATAGTAGAAGACACTTGCCAAAGGTGCCACGCAGTGGGACTGAACTCGGAACCATGTGGTTTGTAAGCAAGCTAATTACCACACGGCCACTCCTGCACCTACATATATAACAGAAACTCCAATGATTGTTTCCTTGAAGTTAGAGGTGATGATTGATATTTCTGATATGTTTTTATTCCATCTAAAGATTACAAAAGATGACTGAAGAAACGTTTATTTGAAATGAGGACATTTTTCTCCAATATGCTAATAACTTTCATGTGACACTTTTGAAATGCCAGCAGAATGTCAGTGCCAGTTAATTACTAAAGGAATTTTATCACAAATTCTACAGTGGTCGCTAAAATTATGCATGGGAGTTTGAATTTCCTTGCTAATTATAGCTAATTATGTCATTCGTGATTTCCTCTGTAATCATGTTTCACATAAATCCGAAATCCCACTTTTCGAGGATAAAACGAATTTGTACTCATATAGAGAATTACTGACATGAAAATGCTTTTGCATATTTTGTCACAAAATAATGGTAACGCGGTTACCATTATGTGAAAGGAAACCACAAATGACATAGCTAAAATTAGGAAAGAAAGTCAAACTTCTACACATAATTTTTAGCAAAGTACAATATGTAACAGGATTCTTTAAGTGATTAATTGGCATCAAAATTCTGCTGGCATTTCAAAAGTGTTACATGAAAGTTACCAGCATATTGCTGAAAAATTTCCTCGTTTCAAACGAATATTCCCTCAGACACTTTTTGTTGCTTTTAGACAGTATAAAAATATAAGAGAACTATTAACCACTTCCTCTAACTCCAAAAACACTACCATTGGAGTTCCTTGAGCACTACTCCGTTAAAAACAGCCGCAGGAGAGGTGAGCCCTGTTCATCGTGCAACAACATGAGTCAAGGCAATTCCACCAGGAATCAACAGAAATGTTATGATTTCTACAGAAGATGAGACATGTAGAGATTCTCATTTGGTGTACGTGGCAGAATGCACGAAACACGACTTGATTTATGTTGGTTGTACAACAGAACAATTAAACAAAAGATTCAATGGACGCAGATATGACGTCAGGCACAGTGGCAGTGGTTCGATAGAACTTTCTGAACATTTTATTATGTCCAGTGGCTACAGTTTTGAGGAATACCTGAAAGTGCACATTCTCAGAAAAATTCTGAATCTACTACACTTTCAGTTCTCAAAATGCACGAGGACAAATTTCTCTTGAAATGCACTGCCTTTGCTTCAATTAATTTTGGAAATAATGAGGAATTTAGTAAAATAACTACATTGTCATTTAGCTGTTGTTTGCAATATAAATTAACCTGAAATTTTAATGAATGGCATGGCTGTGTGGTAGGAAATTTGCTTCCCAACCACATGGTTCTGGGTTCAGTCCCACTGTATGGCAACTTGGGTATGTATCTTAAAAGAAGCCCATCATATATATGCATGTGTGTGTGTGTGTGTGTTTGTCCTCCACCACTAATTGACAACTAGTGCTGGTCTGTTTATGTCCTCATTCACAAATGAGCTTTTTGACAAAAGAGACGGGGCCCTGAAAAAGTAAGTGCTGGGGTGCCCCAGCATGGCCACTGACTAATGACTGAAACAAGTAAGGGATAAATGATGTGCTGGTGATGCCAACATTGCCTTTGATCTGCATGAGAGAACGGAACAGTTAAACACACAGACACACACACACACAAACACACACACAGAAAAACACACACACAGAAAAACACACACACAGAAAAAAACACACACACACACACACAGAAACACACACACAAACACACATCTAGAGAGAGAGAGAATCAACAGAAGATGAGATTCAGAGACGCTCAATACAGGCTATTCCACAATTAACTATCTATTTCAATGAAATCAAGCAAATTTTTAAAGAACTGACAAAATTTTATGCTTATTACTTATGGTACCAACGCAAATTTTACATCACAACTTTATTGAAAATTTTCAACATGTATTCCTGAAAAATTCAAATCTATCATCTGCATTGCTAAACACATTTGGAAATATTTCAGGAGTTACCTTCTGCATGGCTAACTAAATGCATTCTTTAAGTTCAGCTGAACTATTGTTTCATCCGGGAGACGGAAATAGAGAAAATGACTGCAGGGAAATTGAGAAAAGCTGTCACGAAGAGATAAGGAATGAAAATAAAATTATTAACAAAATTATAAATTTAATCACTTAACATAGGCACAGGAGTGGCTGTGTATTAAATAGCTTGTTTACCAACCACCTGGTTCCGGGTTCTTTTCCCATTGTGTGGTACCTCGGGAAAGTGTCTTCTACTATAGCCTCAGGCTGACCAAAGCTTTGTGTGTGAATTTGGTAGAGGGAAACTGAAAGAAGCCCATCATATATATCTATATATATATGCATGTGTGTGTATATGTTTGTGTGTCTGTGTTTGTTCCCCCAACATCACTTGACAACCGATGGTGGTGCGTTGATGTCCCTGTAACTTAGCGGTTTGGCAAAAGAGACCGATAGAATAAGTCCTGGGGTCAAAACCACGATCCTATGACCGCAAGTCCACTGCCCTAACCACTGGGCCATTGCGCCTCCACAAAGGATGAACTAATTATTAAGTAAACATATATTTCAACAAAACATGCACTAAATTGAATTTGATAGGTCTTATAGAGCCTAAACTTAGCATGAAATTATTGCATTGATAATGTTGTTTATTCCGTCTCACTACTGTAAACAACATGTGGAGAACCACTACGCAAACTGGGCAGATATTCTTGTACATGTAAATTGTGTTTTTCTTTGAGAAATATTGGTAAAATTCTGCCAATAAGAAGAGACCATTAAGATTTTATTGAAATAGTGTCATATCTCAGAATTTCATGATTTATTTACCTTCACATCTATTAAAAATGTGCCAAAACTCAAGTTTTTGTGGCCTGCTGTTTTGAATTTACCCAAGTCTGTGTCGTATCTTGCTCGACACTGTTATGTCCTGTATTATAACGGCGTAATTTGCCATCAGCCTGACTGGCCTAAACTGCATGACTGGCTGCAAATCGCATTCCACACATTGTGGCTGTCTACTATTTTTTAAGATTTTTTTTTTTCTACACACAGTATCATTATTTTATTTTCATTCTCCATTTTTTTTCTGCACATAATCATTATTATTTTTCTGTCGTTTTCATTTTCTATATAGGACAAAAAAAATTTTTTTTCTTTCAATTTCTTATCATAGAGCAATTACCATAATTTTTTTTCAACACTTAAGTATTATGCAGAATAACAGTATGAAACACTGCAAAATCAACCTGTGACCCCTTTTGTAACGCTTTATCCCATTGTCTCTTCGAGTTCTACTTATTCTATTTTAAGCAAAACAAAAGAGACACTTCGGATAAAAGGTCATTGTGAGATCACAGGCTGTTCGAGGAAAGAGTTTAAACAAAGACATGAAAATAACAATAATAAGAACACTCAGAGAGCACAAACCTCCACCTGTAGTACGTAGTTTGCTTACGAACCACATGGTTCCGGGTTCAGTCACACACACACACACACAATGTGCACAAGCATTACAGTGTTGTCCTCCACTTTAAACTATTAATATGCCAGCTGCTGCTACTCTTGCCATGTTTTTCTGACCCAATAAAAGCTATAGATTATATTCTGTTTTTTTCCAAAGTTTTTTATTACACTGTCTCACTAAGAGAAATTTAATACTAACTGAACCAATTACATTTCATGACTCATATACACACACACACACACACATACACAAAGTGTGCACTAGCATTAGATTGTTTAAATCCACTTTATACTACGAACTGTCAGCTGCTGCATTTAAAGTCTTGCCTTGTATTTGCCTTGTGTCAATAAAAGTTGTGTTGTGTTGGCACTCCGTCGCTTATGACGTCGAGGGTTCCAGTTGAGCCGATCAATGGAATTATATATACTGTGTGGCAAAAAGTGAAAATAAAGTGTTCATTTTTTTTTCCTTTACAACTGAAAGTGTTGGAGATTTCCAAAGAGGTTTGTTTTCTTTCTACAAAATGAAACTTGAAAGTGCATTTCTAAACAATATGAGAACCGAAATAACAGCCAAATCTCCAACAAACTCTCTTGATACACGCCCACACATATCTGTATGTGATGTACATACAACATAGAAGTTGGCACTCCATCGCTTACGACGTCGAGGGTTCCAGTTGATCCGATCAACGGAACAGCCTGCTCGTGAAATTAACGTGCAAGTGGCTGAGCATTCCACAGACACGTGTACCCTTAACGTAGTTCTCGGGGATATTCAGCGTGACACAGTGTGACAAGGCTGGCCCTTTGAATTACAGGCACAACAGAAACAGGAAGTAAGAGTGAGAGAAAGTTGTGGTGAAAGAGTACAGCAGGGTTCGCCACCATCCCCTGCTGGAGCCTCGTGGAGCTTGAGGTGTTTTCGCTCAATGAACACTCACAACGCCTAGTCTGGGAATCGAAACCGCGATTCTATGACTGCGAGTCCGCTGCCCTAACCACTGGGCCATTGCGCCTCCACAAACAGCCTGCTCATGAAATTAACGTTCAAGTCGCTGAACATTCCACAGACACGTGTACCCTTAACGTAGTTCTCAGGGATATTCAGCGTGACACAGTGTGACAAGGCTGACCCTTTGAATTACAGGCACAGCAGAAACAGGAAGAAAGAGTGAGAGAAAGTTGTGGTGGAAGAGTACAGCAGAGTTCGCCACCGTCCCCTGCCGGAGCCTCGTGGAGCTTTAGGTGTTTTCGCTCAATTAACACTCGCAACGCCTGGTCTGGGAATCGAAACAGCGATCCTATGACCGCGAGTCCCCTGCCCTAACCACTGGGCCATTGCGCCTCCACACTTTGTATTATATTGTGGTAGTATGACAAAATAAGGTGTCCCCAGAAATAATTCATATCTACATACAATCTGCCAGGAATGTGTTTGATATGAAACATTAAGATATCCAAAGGATTGGGCTGTTAACCGCTAAATTCTTATCATCATTGGTAGCTTGCCTCACCAAGGTGTCAAGTGATGCCTGTGAGGGCACTTGACTATGTTTTTCTCTTTCTTCTCTTCTCTTCCCCCTATTCCTTTTTTTTTCTGCTTTCCTTTTCTATTTTTTTTTTGTCTTTCTTTTGTAAAATTTTATATTATGGAAGAATCATGACTATCGTTGAAGGTTTGTATTTTAATTAGATAAATAAGTTAAAAAAATTAAGCAATGTGTTTGTGGAGCATATGCAGTCGTAGCTGAGTGGTAAGAAGCTTGCTTCTCAACCACATGGTTCCAGGTTCAGTCCCACTGTGTAACACTTAGGCAAGTGTCGTTTACTATAGCCTCAAGCCGACCATAACCTTGTGAGTGGATTTGGTAGAGGGAATTTGAAAGAACCCGTGGCTGAAGAGCGCGGCTATCCATGTAAACTGATGCGAATTGCAGGACTCAGTGAACATTGACACCTTGAACGCACATTGCGGCCCCCGGATCCCATCGTCCCAGCCCCCCGTTTGGTCGAAAGTATAAAAAAGGGCGGTGAGCTGGCAGAAACGTTAGCATGCCTGGCGAAATGCTTAGCGGTATTTCGTGTGCTGTTATGTTCTGAGTTCAAATTTCGCTGATGTCGACTTTGCCTTTCATCCTTTCGAGGTCGATATAAAACCATGGGGAATTTTCTAGGTCATTTGTGGCCGAAGGGAGGTCTTTACCCCTTACTATCCTATACACTCTGAAAAGGTATTTATTGAAAACTTTGTAAAAAATACTCATTTTCCTGAAAGTTTCGAGTAAAGAAAGCAGCCATGTGTGAATTCTCCGAAAGTCCTCACCCAACCCTCGGGAAAATCTTTTCACCATAAATCCAATAAAATCAGAATCTTACCATCTGAAGTGTATTTATAGAAAATTTCACTAAAAAATATCCGAGTGGATTTGGTAAACGGAAACTGTAAGAAGCCCGTCGTATATATGTATGTATATATATATATATATATATATATATATATATATATATATATATATATATATATATATATATATATATATTATTATGATTGACCGTTGACTGAACACTATTCAATTTTTTTTTTTTTCTCCGTGTTTTTCTCCTTGTCTCCGTATTCTTTCTGTTGAAGAGCGTAGCTCGAAACGTCAAAGACTTTCCGTATTCCCGAGCGTCATACTAATATATACTTTTGTTATTTACACCACCTGTCCTCGTCTGTTGTTATTTTTTGTATATTCTCCCATATATATATATGTGTGTGTGTGTGTGTGTGTTTGTGTGTCTGTGTTTGTCCTCCCAACATCGCTTGCTGGTGTGTTTACGTCCCCGTAACTTAGCGGTTCGGCAAAAGACAGTGCGATAGAATAAGTACTAGGCTTCCAAAGAATAAGTCCTGGGGTCGATTTGCTCGACTATAAAGGCAGTGCTCCAGCATGGCCACAGTCAAATGACTGAAACAAGTAAAAGAGTATTTTCCTGCAAGTTACGACGCAACGAAATCTGAGGCGAAGGACACGTACGCCCATTTTTTCTATCAATCATTTATTTTTGTAAATATTATTCTCTTTCAGTCTTGTTATTAACTAAAATAACTCCAATTGCTTCCTGTAAAATCACCACATATTACAGGTACATCTTAGGTCTGAATAAAGAACTCTTTTAATGTAGAGTTACTTCCCCGCTAACAATTACTGAACTTTTTATCCCGCAATATGTTCCCATTCCCTGCTGTTGATTGATTCTTTTGTATATATAACCGGTTACATCCGTTCAACAGATAATTAGCTGAGATTTAATTTGATAGACGTGATTGCTAATTAAGTATGTAGAGAGATTATCTACTGCATTCTTTATCACGCTAATCTTAAAAACATAACGTCTATAATAAAACCTAGAATTTCTTATGAAGCTGTCATCGATTGCCTTGACTACCTGAATATACTGCGACGTCGTCCTTACCTGATCTAAATATTATCTGCTTATTGTCCACATTGGATTTATTGCGATACCTTCCTCCTCTACATTGGGTCTATAAATAATACGTAAGTGTTATATATATCCTATTATTCACATCAACCTATCTTTTTAATGTGTTCAGTAAATTAAAGGAAAGAAACTGACGGAAATAGATAAATGTAACGAAAATAATTATGTTGTTATAAATATATATAAGGGTCTCACGTAATGTAAAGTAAATGCGGATTATCAATATTGGATTAACGAAGAGGTTAATCTAAGCAACAACAGAATTCCAGTTGAAGCAGAATTCTGGTTTAATCCCTCATAACTTTTTTACCTTTTAAATTTTCAGAAAATGTTTGTAAATTTGTGTTTTACACACGGGGATTCTTACGACTATAGGAAAAACAAAAAATAATTGTGTGTGATTTAAGGGTTATTTAGCTGTTGTTTTTTGCACATCTCATTACCACCTGATACACTCCTGGTTTCTCACCCTGACGTATTGATGTTTTTCAATATTTTCTCTCCGTTTGTCTTCAGAGTTCTGAGTTCAAATTCCGCTGAGGTCGACTTTGCCTTTCATCCTTTCGGGGTCGATAAATTAAGTACCAGTTGCGTACTGGGGTCGGTCTAATCGACTGACGTCCGTTCCCCAAACATTTCGGACCTTGTGCCTAGAGTGGAAAAGAATATTTTCTCCCCATAAATATTATTATATGACGGCGCATGGCTTAGTGGTTAAGGGCGTTGCACTCACGATCTAGCGATCGTGATTTCGATTCCTAGACCGGGTAGCGCATAGTGTTCTTGAGCAAAGCATTTAATCACATGTTGCTTGATATCTGCCGCTTGGTACATAGTGCCCCTGTTCAGACAACATCAATCTTATGGAGAGAGAGAGAGAGAGAAAGTTAGCTAATGTGCACTATTAACATTAATAATAAATGCGCCTATAGGAAAGTGGTTATACACCATTAGGTGTACACCTGCTTTCCTATATTAAATTCTAAATAACAACGTAACGCTGACTCCGATCTGTGAACACAACAATATTTATTTATGGTGAAAATAGGCAACCTTAAATTGTCTGGTTGCTGAGACGCCTTCTGTGAGAGAGCATGGTTGCTGAGACGCCGGAATGTTAATGTGAGCTGTCCCCAGAGTTGGAAAGATGGAGAGACAGCTTGGTACGACCACGCTCAATGAGAGAGCTTGTTGGACCCGTCTTGCTTCTTCGCAGGCTGGCGAGAAAAGAGAATGAAAAAAGCGGGAACGCTTAGATGTTGAACTCCACGCATGCGTGGATAAAAACGCAGTAATGGCGACTGTACCTTTGGCGCCATATGACGTCACTACACGTCCTTTTAAAGCCTAGCCGGTTTCAATGGCGTATGTGTCCCCTGGCTGGACGGGACACCAGTCCATCGCAGCGTTACTCAGTTTTGCCAGCTGAGTGGACTGGAGCAACGTGAAATGAAGCGTTTTGCTCAAGAACACAACGCGTCGCCTGGCCCAGGAATCGAGACCACAATCTTACAATCATGGTGCTGACACCCTAACCAGTAAGCCACGCGCCTCCACAGCACTAACATTGGATCACTATAATGAAATTAGTTGTGCAGGTCGTTCGGCAAAAACTTAACGCTCAGACGTCGTCTTTCACAAGGGAGCCCATCAGTGGTGGTGGTAGTAGTAACAGTAGTAGTAGTAGTAGTGTGTATGCGCGCACACACAAACTTTAAGTGTAGGAGTACATTAGAAAAATTCTATTCTTTAGATAGAGGTTTTATTTCTACAGTTAATAAAGTCTCCATTACTGTGTCTTCATATTAAGTGTCCTCTTATGGCATTTGGTTTTATTTCTGTTTGTAGGTAAATCACAAATCTACCATGCATGCAGTCCCCAAAGTTCCAGAAAGTTCTTTCAGCGATAGCCTTACAAACAGACACATTGAGAATGTAAAACCAAAGGAAATTGGGACCTGTTTTCTTCATAGTCCTTGGCAAATTCTCTAATAGCTGATTTTACAGTTCTATACCAACTTGGTGATGGATGAAGAACCAACGCAGTCATATGTTTTTGCAGCGATGTACGAGACTAGCTTAATCATCATTTAAACTGTGGAACAAAAGTCTTATTATTTTAGTCTTTGGTCAGTAAGTGTTATTTCCTGTTTGTTTCTCTTTAGAGAGCAAAGGAAATTACTACTATTCCCTTCACACTTTATTTTGGTGATGTGGACATCAATGTTTTGAAATTGACCTGTTTTTCCTCATATTTCAGACAGATTCAATGCTGAGTTTTTGAAGCAGGAATATTGTTGCAATTATACTGCTTATTACCACAGTTTGTTTGTCATTTCCTTGACTTGAGCAAATCTCTTAGTGACTAACAATCTGTGATAACGAGCAAGAGAGTAGTGGGGGAGTGCCATAGTTATGTGTTTAGAGGGATTATTTGCGGTTTGAATAAATATCATTACAAAAGAAAAGTTTGAAGGAGATATTAGCTATTTTTCATACTTTCTAGGAAATAACAATTGCTACTCAAGGACAAAAATTGTGTTGAAGACCTTCAACTCCTCTCAAATACAATGTCCATATAAGATGGACTCTTGATTTTCATGAAGCCTTGTTAAAAATGTAGTAATAAATGTTGTATATAAATGAACACCAAGTCTTTGTCATAACCAATGCTACACTCTATCTTAAACTGTTGTTTCTCTATCATTTCAGAATATCAGAGGACATTGGCATCAGAGAAATCTTACATCAGAAGCGTCATCAATAATCATTATATTTTGAAGACAGTGTTATGCAGAACTGGATGTAACAACCCTGTTTATGTAAATTAATTGTGGATTACAGTAAAATATTTCCTCTGAGGTACATTATTGGTGAAATTTCTTGGATTCACTCTGAAATGGGTACAACCTAAATTTGAATTCTGAATAAACTTGGATAAATTTGTAAAGACGTTTGCAACATCTTAAAGATATCAGTAAAGCTTATATTTGATAATAATATAGCAGTTGTAATATTTGTTAGGAATAAAATATAAAAACAAGAAGAAAGAAAATTTCCAGACATTTTGTTGGAGAAATAAATTACAGAAAGAGGAATTGTGTGAGAAACTTTGAGTTTTGTTAGTTTTACCTGCAGAGATGCCCAAAGAAAGAGGAAAATCTGTATACCACTGTGATATCTGTGAAAAATCATTCTCTAAAAAAGGTAACCTAACTATTCACAGAAATATTCACATGGGGCAAAAACCATATCATTGTGATATCTGTGGTAAATCATTCTCTACAAATAGTACCTTGGCTATTCATAAACGCATTCATACAGGTGAGAAGCCCTATCACTGTGATATCTGTGGTAAATCTTTCTCTCAAAGGAATACCTTGACAAATCATAAACCTGTTCATACAGGAGAGAAACCATATCACTGCGATATCTGTGGTAAATCTTTCTCTCTGTTGAATACCTTAAACGTTCATAAAAATATTCATATAGGAGAGAAACCGTACCATTGTGACATATGTGGTGAATCATTTTCTAGAAAGAACACCTTAACTGCTCATAAACGCATTCATACAGGTGAGACACCATATCATTGTGATACCTGTGGGAAATCATTTCCTCACAGAAATACCTTAACTGAACACAAACGTATTCATACTGGAGAGAAGCCATACCACTGTAATATCTGTGGTAAATCATTCTCTCAAAAATCTATTTTGGCTATCCACATGCATATCCATACAGGTGAGAAGCCATATCACTGTGATGTCTGTGGTAAATCTTTCTCTCAAAACCCCCATTTAAGTGCACACAAGCGCATCCATACAGGAGAGAAACCATATCATTGTGATATCTGTGGTAAATCATTTACTCACAAAAATACCTTATCTAACCACAAACCTACTCATACAGGTGAGAGGAAATACCATTGTGATATATGTGGTAAATCATTCTCTCGTAATGATCTCTTAAGTGTACATAAACGTATTCATACAGGAGAGAGACCATATCACTGTGATATCTGTGGTAAATCATTCAGTCGTAGTCACCACTTAACTGCTCACAAACATATTCATACTGGAGAGCAGCCATATCACTGTGATATCTGTGGTAAATCATTCTCTCACAGAAGTACCATGGCTGTACACAAACATGTTCATTCAGGATTGAAACTATATCACTGTGATATCTGTGGTAAACCATTCTCTCAAAGTAGTAAAGTTACTCTTCACAAACGCATTCATACAGGAGAGAAGCCATACCACTGTGATATGTGCAGTAAATCGTTTTCTTATAAAACAAATTTAACCAATCATAAACGTACTCATACAGGTGAGAAGCCCTTTCACTGTGATAATTGTGGTAAATCTTTCTCTTACAAAACTAATTTAACTATCCACAGACGCACTCATACAGGAGAGAAACTATATCACTGTGACACCTGTGGTAAATCATTCTCTCACAAAAATACTCTAACTCTGCACAAACAGACTCATACGGGAGAGAAACTATATCGCTGTGATGTCTGTGGTAAATCATTCTCCCAGAGTGGTAAAGTAACTCTTCACAAACGCATTCATACAGGAGAGAAACCATATCACTGTGATATATGTGGTAAATCATTTTCTTACAGAACTAATTTAGCTACCCATAAACGTATTCATACAGGTGAGAAACCATATCAGTGTGACAACTGTGATAAATCTTTCTCTTGCAAAAGTAATTTAACTCTTCACAAACGTACTCATACAGGTGAGAAACCACACCACTGTGATATCTGTGGTAAATCATTTGCTCACAGAAGTTCTATAACAGTACACAAACGTACCCATACAGGAGAGAAACCGTATCACTGTGATATCTGTAGTAAATCATTCTCTCGAAACGGTGACTTAGCTACTCACAAACTTGTTCATACAGGTGAGAAACCATATCAGTGTGACATCTGTTATAAATCATTCTCCGTGAGAGTTAACTTAGCTAAACACAAACGTATTCATACAGGAGAGAAACCATATTGCTGTGATACTTGTGGAAAATCATTTTCCCAAAAGGAGCATTTAACTAAACACAAACTTACTCATACAGGAGAGAAGCCACATCATTGTGATATCTGTGGTAAATCATTCACTCACAGAAGTGCTGTAACTGTACATAAACGTACTCATACAGGAGAGAAACCATATCACTGTGATATCTGTAGTAAATCATTCTCTCGAAGTGGTGACTTATCCACTCACAAATTTATCCATACAGGTGAGAAACCTCACCACTGTGATATCTGTGGTAAATCATTCTCTGTAAAAGTTAACTTAACTAAACACAAACGTATTCATACAGGTGAAAAGCCATATCACTGTGATATCTGCAATAAATCATTCACTCAAAAGGGACATTTAAGTAGACACAAATGTATTCATTCAGGAGTGAAACCACATCATTGTGACACCTGTGGTGAATCATTCTCTGAAATAGATCACTTGACTACTCACAGACTCATTCATTAGGAGAGAAACCATGTCATTGGGATAAGTTGCTAATCCTATATGTTTTTATATATACTCACCAATATCTACCATTCTGATATTTTTAATAAAATCTGTTCTTTCATGATATTCATATATATTCCATTAAAGATATTTTCTGAATGAATAAAAAAATACTATTTATGTTTGTCATTATGTGTATGATAGATGAGGAATGTATATTCATGGACTGGCTCTTGTGCGGGTGACACATGAAATGTTTCGAGCGGGATCGTTGCCAGTGCCCCTGGACTGGCTCATGTGCAGGCGACACATGAAATCTTTCGAGCGAGATTGTTGCCGGTGCCCCTGGGCTGTCTCTTGTGCGGGTGACACATGAGGTTTTTCGAGCGAGATCGTTGCCGATGCCCCCGAGCGAGATGAGCGTGGCCGTTGCCAGTACCGCCTGACTGGCCTTCGTGCGGGTGACACGTAAAAGCACCCACTACACTCTCTGAGTGGTTGGCATTAGGAAGGGCATCCAGCTGTAGAAACTCTGCCAAATCAGATTGGAGCCTGGTGTAGCCATCTGGTTTCACCAGTCCTCAGTCAAATCGTCCAACCCGTGCTAGCATGGAAAGCGGACGTTAAACGACGACGACGACGACAGTGATAAAATTACCTCAGAGGACATTATGCTAGAAATATATATGTGCAAACCATAAAAGATGAAATGCAGTTTGGCTCTGTCTGAGGAAACACTACTGACACTATTTTCATAGGCAACTGCAAAAGAACTGCTTAGCTAAGTATAAAGTATTATATGTAGCATTGGTTGGTACGAAGAAAGCCTTTGATAGAATATCCCGCTATGTGATATGGTGGGCTCTGAGGAGGTTATGAATAGATAAGTGGCTCGTGAAAGCTGTACAGACCATGTACAAAAAGGTTGTCAGTAAGGTGAGAATCACGAGTACAGCGAGGCTATAGTAGAAGACACTTGCCCAAGGTGCCACGCAGTGGGAATGAACCTGGAACCATGTGGTTGGTAAGCAAGATACTTACCACACAGCCACTCCTGCGCCTTATAAGTAAGTTATAAGTGACGGATTTATCAATATATATTCCTACTTTGAAAGTAAAATATATTTATTACCTATTTCTAAATAGGAAACATATAAAAATAGTGTTACACAAACAGTAACCAAACCGGCTATAGGGGCTTGATATTTCTTCGCTTGCTGTTTCAGGGGAAATTAACGCATGCGCAATCGGACCTGTCTAATTTGAAAAACACAAAACATTTAGCTGTTATTTCTAGCATATCTATTTTTCTGTTGAAGGCTTCATATTTTTTCGCCTTGTTCCAGAAGTAATCAATGCATGAGCAAACGATCATATCAGCTATCTTTCGATATGATGTGATATCATATCGTAAGATAGCCATCATATCCAATATGTAAAACACAAGACATTTAGCTGTTATTTTATGGCCAGAATTCGAACATTTGAGGAGAAATTTACGCATGCGCAAACGGACTTATTCGGGTCGGGGTCGATATGGAATGTTTTCTGAGATAAGACGAAATAAATTTTTTTTTTCCTAGATTCCTAATCTGCGTATTTTACGATGTGGATTTTAAAATGAAATTTCTCAAAAATAAATGTGAAAAACAAAAAAAAACAAAAAACAAGCAAAAAGAAAATTTGGAATGTAGGTGGGGAAATTAAAACTTTGAAAACGAGTTTAATTTTGGCAAAAATCGTAATCTCCGATATCAAAAACAGGAATCCGAAGGAAATTTTGAAAAAAAAAAAGAAGAAATAGGTGTGAGATCGGGATCCTTTCCTTTAGGTTGCACTTTTAGTTATTTTAAGATTAAGTGAAAAATTACATAAATACTTATTTATGTAATTTTTTTACCTAGAATCTCAGGGCCTAAGTCACTTGTTCCAGGATTTTTTTTAAGTTACAAAGGTCTAAAGTTTGATCATTTTCACCCACTCAAAAATCAAATCAAAACAAAACAGGATTTGGAAGCTGTTATTTTGTGCATGACTGCAATCGTAATATAACACTTGTTTTAAGCATTTAATTAGCTAAAAAAATGACCAAAAAAAAAAAAAAAGCATTAATTGACCAAATTTGAAATCATTTGTAACAAGATTGAAGAAACTGTAAAGATCCTGGTATCTGGATTCGAAAACTGACTTCCACCGATAACTTAGCTCAATCTCAAAGTGTGAGTGAAAATGTAATGGCAACATAGATGATTACCTTTCATATATTTGTCAACTCTTTTTTTTTTTTTTTGATAAATCTTTATTAATAAGAAATATTTTTAATAGCGCTAACCGTTGTTGTTGGCACTCCGTCGCTTACGACATCGAGGGTTCCAGTTGATCCGATCAACGGAACAGCCTGCTCGTGAAATTAACTTGCAAGTGGATGAGCACTCCACCGACACGTGTACCCTTAACGTAGTTCTCAGGGATATTCAGCGTGACACAATGTGACAAGGCCGACCCTTTGAATTACAGGCACAACAGAAACAGTAAGTAAGAGTGAGAGAAAGTTGTGGTGAAAGAGTACAGCAGGGTTCGCCACCATCCCCTGCCGGAGCCTCGTGGAATTTTAGGTGTTTTCGCTCAATAAACACACACAACGCCCGGTCTGGGAATCGAAACCGCGAGTCCACTGCCCTAAACACTGGGCCATTGCGCCTCCACAATAGCACTAACTAACAGAATGAAAAAGGAGAAGGGCGCAGCAAAATAAGTCCTACGTGACTTTATGCTTAATCAGCTGACCTAAACCGACCAATGAAAATTCAGCAAATACAATTACTGTTACACCTCGTTCATGATTTTATTCTTCACTTCAACTTCATTCACCGCGCTGCGAAGATCGATGCTGCGTCACATATGTACGAGGTTGGTTGTTGTTCATTTCGTTCATTGATATATTGTCATTCTGTTTGATCTGTTATAGGATTTGTAACGCCTTTTTGAAAGCAATGTAATTAGACCCTCTACATTGTCTCTCAACTTTCAGAAATTGTTTAAATTGCCTTCAGATTCTACTTTTCCAACTTTGAAAATGAACTTTATTGTATAAATGGAGACGGAGATCTTTCGGTTTAAGAACATGTGTAATAAATAAGTACGGAATCGACGACGATAGGGAATGTATTAAAATAACACAGCAATATTGATTGAATTACCGAAGTTAAATTAAGAATGTACAAAAATAGTTTAGCTTATCCAGAAAGACTGCCCCAAAATATTTTTATTTTCCAGAATGTTCAAAACAAATGCGTTACTGTTTCGTAAGTACAGAATCGCACCTTCTCCGACTGTTTCCCTTTAAAATCTGTTTTTTAAACGAAATTTTTCAAAGATACATTTTACATGCTGTAGGTTATTTTTATGGGGAGGTTTTCGGCTATGCAGATTCCAATTCTGGAAAAAAAAAGAAAAAGCGAACTTTAAAATTTCACCCCACCCCAAATCCAATTTCTTAATTTTTCACTTTTTACAGAAAATTTTTTGGGCGAAATACGTAGAAAAATATGGAGATAATGATTATTAAAAAAAATTAGTTTGTAAAATTTCAACTTTTTAAAAAGCAGTCACTAGGTTACTAGGAAATAAGCACACCAATCGACGATGACTGACAAATAAAAGTTAACGAGTTTTATCAGTAGCCAGCATATATAAAAAAAAAAAAAAAACTGTTAGGTAAAATCCATATATAGAATATAATTATGATTAAGGGCACAGGGTCAAACTAAGGCGTTTGACCCGGTGGCAAAAATTTTTAAAAAATTAGTCTACTGTGCCTTTAGAAAGGTACCAAGGTATTACTAAAGCAGCGCGATCGCGATAGCTGGGCGCGAGTGGTCGATCCTAGCCCTAGCCCTGACCCTAACCCTAACCCGCGTGTGGAAATGAATGTGTTTAGGGTCAGGGTTGGGATCGACCACTCACGACTGGCTGGCGCGGACGCGCGTTCGGGACCGTGCTACTTTAGTAGTACCAGGTGCCAAATACATCCAACCACTTATATGTACACATGCAACCACTTGAATATACACTTAAACATTACACAGTCGGGGGGAAATGGGAGTCGCAAACTGGTAATTATTTTATGAATTTTTGGCTTGTTTACTGGTCCTGTGTATATTGAAGTGAATCTTGTACTGGTTGGAAGTATTTGATGTCTTTTTCTAGCATATAGGCACAGGTTTCTGTGCCCTCAATTATAATTATATATTTATAAAAATATCCGATGGGTTTTCTGTTTTCGTCTGCCGCATACATATATATTCGAGGCGGTGGAGATGGAGTATATGTAATCTGGGTATACCCCCTTAAAAAATTTTTTTTTTTTTACGTAATCCTATGTTTCAGACCATGGAGAATCCGATTCTGGAAAATTTTTTTCAAAATTTCGATCCGCCCCCCGGTTTTTATATAGATCCACAGGGTAAACATAACCCTAACTCAAAGCCTAACCCTAACACTAGTTTTGTGAGATTTGGCTGTTATTTCTAGCATGTAAATAGCCTGCTTGGTGGTGGTGGTGGTGGGGGAATTGAAATTTTTCAAAACATTTTTTTTCAGAATTGGAATCTCCATAGCCTAAAACGTGGGATTCCGTAAAAAAAAAATTAGTAAATAAGGCGGGGAAAGGTTCAGATTACATATAGTCCATCTCTACTCTCGAGGCTTTTGCTGGAGGTGCGACATGGTTGGAAAGCAAGTTTATCATAGTCAACGCCTTATACAGTAATGTCTTTTTTTTTTTTGACCCCAGGACTTATTCTTTGGAAGCCTAGTACTTATTCTATCGGTCTCTCTTTTGCCGAACCGCTAA
>NC_142956.1:18501619-18516939 GCF_046866305.1 Octopus bimaculoides
ATATATATGTATGGATGTATGTATATATATATATATGTATGGATGTATGTATATATATATATATGTATGGATGTATGTATATATATATATATGTATGGATGTATGTATATATATATATATGTATGGATGTATGTATATATATATATATGTATGGATGTATGTATATATATATATATATGTATGGATGTATGTATATATATATATGTATGGATGTATGTATATATATATATGTATGGATGTATGTATATATATATATATATATATATGTATGGATGTATGTATATATATATATATGTATGGATGTATGTATATATATATATATATGTATGGATGTATGTATATATATATATATGTATGGATGTATGTATATATATATATATGTATGGATGTATGTATATATATATATATGTATGGATGGATGTATGTATATATATATATATGTATGTATGGATGTATGTATATATATATATGTATGGATGTATATATATATATATGGATGTATGTATGGATGTATATATATATATATGGATGTATGTATATATATATATATATATATATGGATGTATGTATATATATATATATATATATATGGATGTATGTATATATATATATATATATATATGGATGTATGTATATATATATATATATATGGATGTATGTGTATATATATATATATATATATATATATGGATGTATGTATATATATATATATATATATATGGATGTATGTATATATATATATATATATATATGGATGTATGTATATATATATATATATATATATGTATGGATGTATGTATATATATATATATGTATGGATGTATGTATATATATATATATGTATGGATGTATGTATATATATATGTATGGATGTATGTATATATATATGTATGGATGTATGTATATATATATGTATGGATGTGTATATATATATATATATGTATGGATGTATATATATATATATATGTATGGATGTATATATATATATATATGTATGGATGTATATATATATATATATGTATGGATGTATATATATATATATATGTATGGATGTATATATATATATATATGTATGGATGTATATATATATATATATGTATGGATGTATATATATATATATATGTATGGATGTATATATATATATATATGTATGGATGTATATATATATATATATGTATGGATGTATATATATATATATATGTATGGATGTATATATATATATATATGTATGGATGTATATATATATATATGTATGGATGTATATATATATATATGTATGGATGTATATATATATATATGTATGGATGTATATATATATATATGTATGGATGTATATATATATATATGTATGGATGTATATATATATATATATGTATGGATGTATATATATATATATATATGTATGGATGTATATATATATATATGTATGGATGGATGTATATATATATATATGTATGGATGTATATATATATATATGTATGGATGTATATATATATATATATGTATGGATGTATATATATATATATATGTATGGATGTATATATATATATATATGTATGGATGTATATATATATATATATGTATGGATGTATATATATATATATATGTATGGATGTATATATATATATATATGTATGGATGTATATATATATATATATGTATGGATGTATATATATATATATATGTATGGATGTATATATATATATATATGTATGGATGTATATATATATATATATGTATGGATGTATATATATATATATATGTATGGATGTATATATATATATATATGTATGGATGTATATATATATATATATGTATGGATGTATATATATATATATATGTATGGATGTATATATATATATATATGTATGGATGTATATATATATATATATGTATGGATGTATATATATATATATATGTATGGATGTATATATATATATATATGTATGGATGTATATATATATATATATATGTATGGATGTATATATATATATATATGTATGGATGTATATATATATATATATGTATGGATGTATATATATATATGTATGGATGTATATATATATATATATGTATGGATGTATATATATATATATATATGTATGGATGTATATATATATATATATATATGTATGGATGTATATATATATATATATATATGTATGGATGTATATATATATATATATATATGTATGGATGTATATATATATATATATATATGTATGGATGTATATATATATATATATATATGTATGGATGTATATATATATATATATATATATGTATGGATGTATATATATATATATATATATGTATGGATGTATATATATATATATATATATGTATGGATGTATATATATATATATATATGTATGGATGTATATATATATATATATGTATGGATGTATATATATATATATATGTATGGATGTATATATATATATATATGTATGGATGTATATATATATATATATGTATGGATGTATATATATATATATATGTATGGATGTATGTATATATATATGTATGGATGTATGTATATATATATGTATGGATGTATGTATATATATATGGATGTATGTATATATATATGTATGGATGTATGTATATATATATGTATGGATGTATGTATATATATGTTCGTATATATGTAGTTGTATGTGTATATATGTAAATATACACATACATTTTTGAAATTTTGTTTTTATATTGTACATGGTCTTGCTTATCCAATTTAATGATTATTTCTCTCTATTTTTCAGATCGTAATATAAATGAAGCTAAGATGTCTGACCTAACTGAGTGGGAAAAGGGCTGAGTTGTTGGAGTTCGAATGGCAACAGCATCCGTCTCCAGAATTGCTGAACTCCTTAGTTTTTCAGAAGCTACCATATCTGAATTTGAGAATCATGGCAAAACCTCCAGCAGGTGTAGTAAGTCCAGCAGGACTTTGGAGGTCACTGAAAAAGACTGGCGAGTGATGAAAAATCTCAAGTAAGTTATATTCTCCGACGATTCCAGTTTTCCTCTTAATGTGAATTTATGTGTGGAGAAAATCTGGTTCAGGTTTTAATCCTGACTGGCTTTTTCCTTCTAAAATTTTTCTGGAATAACAATCACAAACTCTGATTCAGCTTCAAAAATTACATTTATATACCAAATTGGCAAGTTTAAGACCAGTAAATGCAGGTGAGGTGGGGGTTGTCAAGCGATGTTGGAGGGACAAACACAAACATACACACATATACACACACATAAATATATATACATATATACGACAGGCTTCTTTCAGTTTCCGTCTACCAAATCCACTCACAAGGCTTTGGTCGGCCCAAGACTATTAGTAGAAGACGCTTGCCCAAGATGCCACACAGTGGGATTGAACCCGGAACCATATGTTTGGTGAGCATGCTACAAACTACAAAGGTTTTTATCTACTGTTTATCCTTACAGAAACATTGAACAAATTTCACTGTTGCTTTTCAATGTTTTTCTATATTCTTTAGTTTATTATTGTTTCTCTGTTATTTCAGAATTACAGAATACTTTAACCATGGATTTGTCATCATTTACCAAGATTAAAGAAATAGATATAATCCTGTTTCTGTAAATCTGTGTGAGAGAATACTGTGAACTATTTCCTCTGGCTGAGATTATTAACAATAATTTTGTTACTTCAACGCCTGAGATATATAAACTTGGATTACGAAGAGGTTTGCAGCGTTTTCAGATATTGACTTCTATCACAGCTGATTGAAATGTAACCAAACAAATATTTGTTTGGAATAAAATATATGAGCATAAAGAAGAAAAATAACAGAAAAATTATGGAAGACGAATTGTGCTAAGACAATATTAAGAGTGAATCACAGATTGAAGGAAATGAATCTCGAAGATTGCTGTATCTTTGTGATATCTGTGGTAAGTCGTTCTCTCAAAAAGGTAACCTGAATACACAAATGTATTCGTTCAGGGGAGAAATCATTCTCCCAAAGAGGTAACATCAATATTCACAAATACATTCATACAGGAGAGAAAACCGTATCACAGTGATGTCTGTGCTAAATCCTTCTCTTAAGTGGATTACTCACAAACTCATTCATATAAGAGAGAAACCATGTCCATTTTTATATCTGCGGTGAATCCTTGCAAAACATTACTTCACCAAATGCAAACATATACACCAAGAAGAGAGACCTTGTAACTAATACTCTGGTATATCATCCTCTCAAAAAAGGCAGTTTGCTGTTCATATACGTAATTATACAGAGTAGCTATAATAATATCAGTCATTTGGTGAAAGAAATGGTCTATACTCAGGAAAAGTATAACCTACTCTTTTACTTGTTTCAGTCATTTGACTGCGGTCATGTTGCAGCACCGCCTTTAGTCGAGCACATGGACCCCGGGACTTATTCTTTGTAAGTCTAGTACTTATTCTATCGGTCTCCTTTGCCGAACTGCTAAGTTACGGGGATGTAAACACACCAGCATCGGTTGTCAAGCGATGTTGGGAGGACAAACACATACATACATATATACGACGGGCTTCTTTCCAGTTTCCATCTACCAAATCCACCCACAAGGCTTTGGTCGGCCCGAGGCTATAGTGGAAGACACTTGCCCAAGGTGCCACGTGGTGGGACTGAACCCGGAACCATGTGGTTGGTAAGCAAGCTACTTCACACAGCCACTCCTGCGCCCATTTCTTATATAACCTCATCATTATCTCTTTTGGTCACCATCTTTTTTTTTTTTTTTTTTCCTACTTAACCATTCCTTCAAAATATGTATAATTCCAACTAGCTTACGAAAAATTACTGTTGATATACAGGGCAGGCCAAAAGTCATTAAAAAAATTCGACATTTCCAATTAAATAATATAAAGTGTTTTTGAAATGTGCAATGGATATCATCATCCTTTGACATTCATTTTCCATGCTGACATGGGTTGGATGGGCCAACTGAAGTTGACAAGCTGGAGAGCCGCACTAGGTTCCAGTCTAGTTTGGCTTGGTTTCTGCAGCTGTGTGCACTTCCTAGTGCCAAGAAGCAGGGCGGGTTTGCAGGGAGAGAGCAGGTGTATGGTCCACGGAACGTGCTGTGGCAAGTGCGGTGTGGATGGTGGTGAGGGGATATCCCCGTAGGATGAAGCAGCGAGCCATGATTTGAGACTTGTCACTACAGAGCCTGCGTAGATGGAGGAATAGGGGATGGAAAGCTTGGTGTGTTTAGGGTAGGAAGAGAAGTTGAGATAAGAGTGTGTATTTGTAGTGGATGGAGGTGCTAAGAGTGGAGTGAAGGATGCTGACCGAAATGTCAAGAAAGGGGACAGAGGTGTCAGAGATAGTACAGGAGAAGTGGAGGGCAAGATGGAAGGATTGAACGAAAGAGAGGAACGAGTCAAGATGTTCATGGGAGAGTGAGGTGGCACCGATACAGTCGTCGATATAACGACCATATAGTTCAGGAGTAGGACCAGTGAAACTTGAGAATATTTGGGCCTCAACATAGCCAATGAACAGGTTTGCGTAGTTGAGGCCCATTCTCGTTCCCATAGCCACTCCCGAGTTCTACTGGTAGATATCACCCGCGAACGAGTAGCAGTTAAGAGATAGGACAAGTTTGGCCAGACAAATGAGTGTGGAGGTTGTGGGTTGGGGCGTTGGTCTAGGAAATACTTAAGGGCTCGCAGCCCCTCGTCGTGGGGGATCACTGTATAGAGGCTCTGAATGTCTAGAGTGAAGAGAAGCTTAGAAGGGCCAGGAGGGAAGGAAAAAGAGTTGACCAAACGAAGTGCATGGTTGGTGTCGTGGATGTGAGAAGGGAGAGAAGCCACTAAGGGGGCAAGGACATGGTCGAGATATCTGGAGATAAGTTTGGTGGGGCAGCTACAGAAATATCGTCTTCATAAATGATGTTCATTCCCATTCTACAAAAAAATCTAGCAATCTACCCTTAATCCTCTGTAGTTGTTGGTCGGAGCTATTCCTAATATATAGAAGACAGTCATCCCTATATAGACCCCCCCTAATCCTAGGGAATTGATCATTTAACTCGTAAAGAATAAATGAACCCACCATATCAGCTATTTGAGCTGAGTCTGAGCTTCCCATGGGGACATCGAAAGCATCTGGTGTATCCTTTCTTATCCATATTTTATCGTTAAAACTAATATAGGATTTTCTAGCAGCTGTTATTACTTTAAATTCTTCTCTAGTAAGACCAGCCTTTTTATGGAAAAACCACATTGCCTTATTTAATATTAACGGATTAATCGATCTATAAAAATTTGCTATATCAAATTGAATAAATTTAGTTTTTTTTTTGTGCTCAATAGAGTTAAACCAACCTATTACTTGGTCTGTACTCAACCATAATTCTAACTTCAACTTAATTATTATTTTAGGTAAATACTTATTAATAATGTTTTTACTTAATACTCCAATGTCTGATTTTGTTGGGCATATGTCTTAAAGATGGTTGTGTCCAAAAGTTCACTTTATGATCCTTAAGGATGAATCTCGGTTCTTTTGGTACCAATGGTTCCGTCCTATCTGTCAGGTATTTCTCCATTATTTCTTTAGTTTCCATATTAGCTTTCTTAAGTATCTTATTATTTACTATCTTATAACTCTTCTCGATTTCTTTTTTTCAGTAGATCATTGTAGTTCTGCCTGGTCAATTTGTAGATGTTTCCTGTTTTGTCAGATTTCACCAGAATTTTATCTGTATTCCTTATTTCTTTAATAATTCCTTCTATGTATTTCAGGTGTTGATTCATTCTTGGTGATCTATTAAATTTAATGCTCTTTACAACAGACCAAATATCTTCTTCTCACTGCACATTTTGACTCTAGGTAGTCATGACTCTCAGTCTCTGCTGGTAGCTCAACTGTAGCACCACTAAACTGCCTCAAGTTCTGCTATTAATTTGACGCTAGAGGTGACCGCAGTTGAGAGCAGTAGTCCAGAAGACTTCGAACAGGGGCGGGGATTCATTTTCCACAATTCTCTTCAAACAGTGAAGCTTCCTTTCCCAGGGCCCAGGTTGGCCGGGATGAGACTCTTTTGATTCTTTTCTTTGGCTTTTGAATTGCACTATAATTCGATTAACAGTAGCAAGAAGAATTTGAAGATTTTCTCTGGCTCAGACCAGCCTTACTTTGCCCAACAATACAACCTCTTTGAAAATCTGACAGTTATGCTGAATTCTTTGTGCAGACTGAATATTTTAAGGCTGATATTGGTATATTCCTGAGTGCCAACACACACACGATGGGCTTCTTTCAGTTTCCGTCCACCCAATCCACTCCCAAGGCTTTTGTTGGCCTGAAGCTATAGTAGGAGACGTTTGCCCAAGCTGCCACACATCCATGCCTGCACTTAATGTTTCTTTCTTCAATTATATTCCCTGACGAATGTTTTTCATCAAAATCTAATACAAATGACATCCATTTATTACAAAGCAGTGAATAGTCTGAGAAGTTACCAATAACAATGAAAACTTGACTTTTATTGTCAAAAGTTGTTGCTTATTAATCAATCGTATTAACCAATGTGTTTGCCCTCAACATATGTTGATGAGGTTAAGCATTTACTTTGATCTAATCCAAATGTTGACCCCTAAATATTCATCTCTTAATGTTTCTAGTTCATGTCCTGCATATCAGGTTATTTTCAATAATAATCAAACATTCCGTGTCCAATTGTTTGTCTCCTAAACATGGAGAGACAACACCATGTCTAGCTTTGAGAAACTGTCAGTTCTTGTCACTATAATTTAGAAGACATTTCACCACTAGCGTAGCTGGGAGTGCGGCTAGTAGGGGTGGTCTTCCCCGAGGGGGCACTTCTGGGTCTGCTATTGGCAGTGTGTTTTTGTTGGGTCCAGGGGTACCACATACTCTAGCTACGCTATTGCATTTTACTGACGCAGATGTTACCGAAAAATCTGAATTGGGAGGCCCAGTGGATGGGTGTCTGTCTCAAACAGATAGGATAATTTATAGTTACCATACAACTATTGTCTGTAAGATAAACAAATATTTGGCAATATCAGTTTGATTAGAAAGTTCTTGGACATTTCTAATATATCACTTTATCAACAATTAAAAATGCAACAAAGAACAATCTATCCAAAAGGTAATGACCCCTGTTATTAATTACCGTTTGCCATCTTTCAGGCAAAGTTTTGAATCCTTTCATCCTGAAATCATGTGGCTTTGAATCAATAAAGTCATAAAGGAACGATTTCACATCTTTGTTTTCAAACTCTGTATTGCCAATCGCATGTTGCAATGCAGAGAATAAGTGGTAGTCAGAAGGGGCGACATCAGGAGAATACGGTGGGTGCACCATAATCTCCCAGCCCGCCTCCTTCACCTTCTCTGACATCTTCTTTTCACGATATACTGGCACGCTGTCTTTGTGGTAAATTATCTTCTTCAAATTTGAGCATTTTTCAGCCGATCGATTTGATCACAGTAGACATCCTTGTCAACGGTGGTATTACGTGGGAGAAGATCCAAAATGATCACACCACGGCAATCCCACCAAACTTAGATCATAACCTTCTTTTGCACAAGCGGCCCTTTTGGCAAAGGTTTTAGCTGTTGACCATTGCTACATCAGGATCGTCTGCATCTCACGTTGGACTACAGTACCCACTTTTCATCCATAGTGATAACACTTCTCAATTTCTTTTTTCAGTAAATCTTTGTAGTGTTTTTTAGTTAATTTATAAATGTTTCCTGTTTTGTCAGATTTCACCAGAATCCTGTCAGTGACTCTAACCAATCAAATCTTTGGCTCCGCCAGAGCAGACTTTGACAGGCAGTGACACGTGCTTGTTTGTCCGCTTCAGTTGATTCATGTGGTACTCATTTTCCAAGCTTGCTGACCTTGCCGAGACGATGCAGGTGGTTAATGATCATAACATGGGAGATTCTAAAACTACCGCGACGTGCAGTTTGCATTGGATCGGCTTTAATGACTTGCAACAATGCAACATCATCGATCTATTCTTGGCGCTTGCCTCAAGGTTGATCTTCCAGTGAATAATTGTTGGATTCAAAGCGCTGACACCAATTACCGCAACTAGTTTTTGAGACTGTGTATGGGCCAAACGCTTCGCAGATTAGTTCAGCTGCATCACGCATGGATGTGCCATGTTTGAGGTGATACAGTATGATGCTATGAAGAGCCAGCTTTGTAAGTGCTATTTTTGGAGCACATTTTGTGCACAAAGTCATATGTTTTACAATACAACCACAACACAGAATGCTAACGAGCAAATAGTAGTTGTTAGTCTTTATATCCTCGCTTTATATCCATGCTGGCTGCTCCTGATTGGTCTCAGAAACAAACGATTTGGTGTTTATCCGGCTTGCACATCTAATTTAATGATACATTTTTAACACTTTTTGATGCGTTTCCAGTAACCCATGGCTGGGTTTATATGTCGAACACTACCAACAGTCCATTCGCTAAATGAACTACTTCAGCATCAAAAATTTTCTTGTTCTCATTTTTGAATTGTATCAGGTTGGTGCAAAAGTAATGTCCGATTTAAAGATCTAAGGTAAAAAATAAATAAGCCAATGACTATGGAGATATTTATTCATTAACATACTCTCCATTGCTTTCATTAACGTCATTCCATCTTTCAATGACCTTATAAATGCCTCGCTTATAAAATTCTGTAGGTTTAGAACCAAAATACGAATCCAACTCATTTTCATTCTCTTCTCTTGTTATACGAAATCCATCAAAATGATTCTGTAGTCTTCAGAACAAATGGTATGGTGCTTTGGAAAAGTCTACACCCCTTTTGAAAACTGGATGTATTTTGTTTATTTTGATAGGAACAATTAATATTTTAAACTCCAATAATTTGCTTTAATAAGCAGATCTATCACACTTTTATTTAATACACAATACATTTGAAACTGATTCTTAAACAAAGATAAAGTCTACACCCGCTTTGGAATGTCTTCAGCTAATACTTTGTGGATGATCCTGCAGGCGCCTCGGGTAACCTTCCACGAGCTTGCTGCAGTGGTCTGCTGACAGTTTTCACCATTCTTCATGGCAGAACTTCTCGAGCTGTGTCAGATTGGATGGGGAACATCGGTGCACAGCCTGCTTTAGATCTTGCCATAGATTTTCTATAGGATTGAGGTCTGGGGACTGGCTGGACCATTCCAAAACTGTGATTTTCTTGCTAGCAAACCAAGCTTTAGTGCTTTTTGACACATGCTTGGGGTCGTTATCTTGTTGAAACTTGAAATTGCGATCCAAGTGCAGAGCTCTAGCAGACTTCAGCAGCTTTGCCTCCAGTATTTCTTGGTATTTGACACTATCCATGATACCTTGGCTTGTTATCAACTCTCCAGGCCCTGCAGCTGAAAAACAGCCCCAAATCATGATCGAGCCACTGCCATGCTTTACAGTGGGGACGGTGTTACAAGGTTGGTGAGCAGTGCCTTTTTCCCGCCAAATGTGGCGTTTTTTATTTTTTCCAAATAAGTCGACTTTGGTCTCATCTGACCACAATCTTTCACCGCATGGCCATGGAATCATTAATGGGACTTTTGGCAAAGTTCAGCCTAGCTTGTTTGTGTATAGTCTTCAGAAGGGGCTTGTTTTCTAGCTACCCTCCCTTGCAGGCCAGACTGGTGCAATACTCTGGAAATTGTAGATGCATGGACATCTGTCCCAGTACTGGAAACTGAAGCTTTCAAGTCTTCCAGTGTTGCACTAGGGTTGGAGGTTGCCTCCCGGACCAGTTTTGACTTTGCTCTTCTGGTAAGTTTGCTCGGTCTCCCAGTTCTTGGTAAGGTAGCAGTGGTTTTCTGCACTAACCACTTCTTAACTACAGTTTTAACAATGCTTAGGGGGCAATTCTCAAGTTTTTGCAATCCTTTTATAGCCATTATTTTCATTGTACTTTTGAGACAGAGGCTTGCCTATTTTCTTTCCCGAGTTGGACACCTTGTGTTTACAGTCAGTCCAAAGACCAACATACCAAAAAACCATGTGGTGAATGATTTCGTATGCAGTTACATCACCTTATATAGCAAAATAATAGACTGGCCAAGTTTATGGTAGAACACACATCACTTTTGATTGTTTTGGATTGTATACACCAGTGACAAACTACCTGATAATACGGTATATCTGGCGGGTATAGATTTTTGCAAAGACATTTTTCTAAGTTTTATGATTTTAAGAATCTGTGTGAAATTTTTAAAATGTAATTTTTATATCAAAGGAAAATGTGATTGATCTGCTTATTATTTAGCAATCATTGGAATTGAAAAAAATGTGATGTTTCCTGTTAAATTATACAAAATATATAAATTTTCAAAGGGGGTATAGACTTTTGCAAGGCACCGTAATCAGAAGGAGCAAGGTCAGGAGAATCTGGAGAGGCAGTATTTCCTAACCAGGTTCTTCCAAGAGAGTTTTGGTCAGTCAAGCTGTGTGAGGACAAGCATTATTGTAATGGAAGAACCAAATATGAACCATTTTCTTGCACAATGTGTCTCCATCTTTCCTTTAACTTGAAAATACCCTCTTCCCAGAATCGAGGTGGTTTCATGGCAAAGAATTCATCAAGGTATCTTTTTACGTCATCCAAGGAATTGAAATTTTTACCATGAACAGACAACAACATTTCTGGCTTTGAGAAACTGCCAGATGCTGTGGGTACAGTCTAGAAGACAATATTTCACTACTGCTGTAGCTGGGGCTTAAAACAGCCAGACCAGTCTTGATTCTTGTAAAGAAGCTCAATTGAGTTGGAAAACAGTAAAAGGTAGTTTTTTCTGCCATTTTGATTCTCCCATTTTTCTCGTACTATATAACAAGTCTCTTGAACAGATATTAAACGGATATTCTCTTTTTGTCTAGCTTCGAGAGACTACCAGATACTATGGATATAAATAAGAAGGCAACATTTCACTACCAGCGTGGCTGGGGGTGGTTTGCCCCAAGTGGAACTTTTATTTCTAGACCTATGATTGGAATCTGTCTATGTACAGTATTTCTCAGAATTAATTGTCTGGTTACTTGGGAGAAGCTCATAGTACAGCTCATAGTATGCAAGTGGCGTGACTCAATGCAGGTCTTAGAACTGACGGGAAGAGTGGCGCAAAATTAGAATTGCATCTCTTTAGATAAGGGATGTACTGGAAATCCCGGACTTCCACATAGTCTGGAAGTTAATTGGAAGCTTTTGAAAAATCCTAAGTGGTCGAGGGAGATTATTCTCGTTAGTTCCCTATTTTGTTTTGCTTGACTGCCAGGGGATCACTACATAACTCCCTCTTTAGACGAGCAGTCAATAAGCAAAATTATTGTAGTGATCCAGGGCAGATACAAAGCAGAAACACGTGCTTGCAAAAAAAAAAAAAAAGTAAAATAAGAGAAAATACATGTATCATAATAGGTACTCTCTTTATTTGTTTCAGTCATTTGACTGCGGCCATGCTGGAGCACCGCCATTAGTCGAGAAAATCGACCCCCAGGTATCTAAAAATAATTGCAGAGTTTCGTGCAACAAACCTTTAGCTGCACAGCTATGCACATCAAACTAAATGCAAAACATGGCAACTTGAAAAATACAGTGTGAAACATGCAGGGGGGGGGGGATGTTTTTAAATAAACGTTCTTTTGTAAAAGAAATAGCAAACAGTGTTTTGTGACACAACGTTAAATATAAATGGTTCTGGATAATTTTTGTGGCCAATGTACTGTTCTGCAACTTCTTGTGATATAAAGTTTAGGAGGTTTTTTGGTGCATGTGGCAGTGTTAGTGTAGGAGTGAATGTATGCGGTATGTCATGTTCTGGAATGAGATTTTCTGAGAAAACTTTTTTTTATTGTTGATGGATAATGTTTGTGTTTGACCATTAACGTCGACTATGAAGTTTTTTGGTGAGTGGAACAGTACTCGATGAGGTCCAGAAAAAGGTGTATGCAGCATATTAAATATGTAACACCTCTTTCAGACCTTACGGTGTACTATCGCACTCGCCAAAAGTTTTTTTTGGCCTGCTACAGTCGGGTTTGTATCGAAATTGTTCATTGCCAACCTTGCATTTTGTGCCAATTTCTTTGTTGCTTGTACCTGATATCCTATAAATAATTTTTAATGTGTCTAGAGGTTCAGGAAATGGTTATCTAGCTTGGATGATTGCTGACCATCTGTATTATAACAGATCACTTTGTTAATATTAACTCTGAATAGATTTGTAAGTCTTATCTCAGATAAAAGAGCCAGAATTTGGTCTCATCCTACAACAGATATTTACACTTTTTATTATAAATAAGAAGACAACATTTCACTACCAGCGTAGCTGGGGTGGTCTGCCCCAAGTGGTACTTTTATTTCAGGACCTGTGATTGGAATCTGTCTGTACAGTATTTCTCAGAATAAATTATTGTCTGGTTACTTGGGAGAAGCTCATAGTACAGAATTCCTTTCCAATCCCACCAGACACAAAGCAAGATTTTTTTTTAGGGTGAAGAGCTGCTTTTGGGGTGGCTCGTGTCTTGATTCTTGTAAAGAAGCTCAATTGAGTTGGAAAGCAATAATGTTTAGGAGATCAGGTGTGTTCATGTAGATATTTTGCCATTGTCGTGTTTTTGGTGAATCTAATGAGGTCTCCCAATTCTATAAGGTTGGCTTTCATCGTCAATTCTTTAATGAATGCATGCTTCTCTCCTCTGTTTTCTTTTCTGCTGATGGGCAATGAACATGATTTCTGTCGATGTCCAATAAGTCCACCATCATCAATTCACCCCTTTTTTTTTATTTAATTTTTAGCTATTAGTGGTGAAACACTATGGCTTTATTTTCTTGGTGAACTTTCCGCCACCATCTATTATCAGACAGCATATTGTCGTAGAATGGTGGCAATACATTACAATACTGTTGAATCTTCAGAAGATTTTTTTCATCTCTCCTCCTCTGGACACAACCATATAAATCTGATGATATTTGTTGTATATTTTTGGCATGATCTTGTGCTTATGTAAAACATTTGTTTATGCTCCCAAAACCATAAGTACATAATTTATGCTGAGAATTTATAAACTTTTTTTTCCTCCCCTCATACACATTGACTCATGTAATGTATATATTCATCTAAAACAGTTCATTTTCCAATTATTTGCCACTTTTTATGGTCTCTTATGGGTTTTTTAAAAATTATTATTGTTATTGGCTGATAAGAAGACTATTTCAGGAACATCCCTGTTCTTGAACTTTCATCGTTCCAATATCTACACTTTTGGTTGTTGGCTCCTTCATTTTTTGTTGAATCGCAATGGCGTCAGTGCTGAATGGTGAACATAAAAGCAGTTCGATTTAAAATGTTTTATTGCTGAGCTGAAAAGCTGAGGCTTATTGTAAATGTTACATCGAAGCATTTGAAGAAAACAAAGTCTGTAATTTTTTATCTATAAAACTGATTTTTCAAACTTTGAAATAATAAAAATTTCAAACCATTTGTTATGAGTTATGTTTTTCTTGTCTTTTATCTTGTTTCAGTTATTTGACTACGGCCATGCTGGGGCACCACCTTGAAGGGTTTTTAGTTGAACAAATTGACGCCAGGACTTTTTTTTTAAAGCCAGTTGTCATGTGGGGGGTAAAAACAGACACATAGATGTCACCATCATCATATGTTTTCCATGCTGGCATGGGTTGGATAGTTTGACCAGAAGTGGTAAGCTGGAGAGCTGCAGCAGGCTCCAGTCTAACTTTGGCTGGACGCCTCTTGAGTGTCGCACACATTTATATATGTGACACGCTTCTTTCAGTTTCCAGCTACCAAATCCGCTTGCAAGGCATTGGTTGGCCTGAGGCTATAGTAGAAGACACTTGCCCAAGGTGCCACGCAGTGGGACTGACCCCAGGACCATGTGATGAGTAATCAAGCTTCTACAAACTTTCTATTGTGTCCTGTAAAAGCAATCAGAATGCTGAGCATATTTATAGTCTGTATAATGGAATGTGAAATTAAATACAAATTCTGTGTGTGTGTGTGTGTATATATATATATATATATATATATGGTACTACTAATGCAGCGCGGACCCGAACGCGCATCCGCGCTAGCTAGTCTTGAGTGGTCGATCCTAACCCTAACCCGCGTGTGCAAATGAATACGTGTTTAGGGTTAGGATCGACCACTCAAGACTAGCTAGCGCGGCTGCGCGTTCGGGTCCACGCTGCTTTAGTAGTACCTATATATATGTATACATGAGGGGGTGCTGAAAATTTCTGGCTTTATGGGTGTCGTGAAAGG